>NW_026600690.1:0-137500 GCF_029448725.1 Salvelinus fontinalis | reverse complement strand
GCTGGTGTAGTCTATAGCTGAGCTGCTTAAACTGTAGTAGGGTCCACATAGATACTAGTCATGCTGGTGTAGTCTATAACTGAGCTGGTTAAACTGTAGTAGGGTCCACATAGATACTAGTCATGCTGGTGTAGTCTATAACTGAGCTGGTTAAACTGTAGTAGGGTCCACATAGATACTAGTCATGCTGGTGTAGTCTATAGCTGAGCTGCTTAAACTGTAGTAGGGTCCACATAGATACTAGTCATGCTGGTGTAGTCTATAGCTGAGCTGCTTAAACTGTAGTAGGGTCCACATAGATACTAGTCATGTTGGTGTAGTCTATAGCTGAGCTGGTTAAACTGTAGTAGGGTCCACATAGATACTAGTCATGCTGGTGTAGTCTATAGCTGAGCTGGTTAAACTGTAGTAGGGTCCACATAGATACTAGTCATGCTGGTGTAGTCTATAGCTGAGCTGGTTAAACTGTAGTAGGGTCCACATAGATACTAGTCATGCTGGTGTAGTCTATAGCTGAGCTGGTTAAACTGTAGTAGGGTCCACATAGATACTAGTCATGCTGGTGTAGTCTATAGCTGAGCTGGTTAAACTGTAGTAGGGTCCACATAGATACTAGTCATGCTGGTGTAGTCTATAGCTGAGCTGGTTAAACTGTAGTAGGGTCCACATAGATACTAGTCATGCTGGTGTAGTCTATAGCTGAGCTGGTTAAACTGTAGTAGGGTCCACATAGATACTAGTCATGCTGGTGTAGTCTATAGCTGAGCTGGTTAAACTGTAGTAGGGTCCACATAGATACTAGTCATGCTGGTGTAGTCTATAGCTGAGCTGGTTAAACTGTAGTAGGGTCCACATAGATACTAGTCATGCTGGTGTAGTCTATAGCTGAGCTGGTTAAACTGTAGTAGGGTCCACATAGATACTAGTCATGCTGGTGTAGTCTATAGCTGAGCTGGTTAAACTGTAGTAGGGTCCACATAGATACTAGTCATGTTGGTGGTGATGGTCCCCAGATGTGATGATTCATTCTGCTCTGTTTTATCTACAATTATTTAACTGATTTGATCTTCAGAAGATGTTATGAATTATAATTCAATGTTTTCATATTTTTTTAATTGCAATGTTTTAATCTTGTTCATTTCCATGAATCATGATGTGTGGTGTTGATGTATATTGGTTGTCATGCAGAACCATTGATATGTTTCCTCAGTTGGTTCTCTGTCTCTATGTAATTCTCCTCAGTATCATTGATCAGCTTGTTGGTCCTAATTGATGTGTTCTCTGTCACCTGGAGCTGCATGGAAAATGGTCCAGGAACTAAAGGACAATTCAGGACTAGTCAGCCCACTACAAGCTGGTATCACTTACTTTCTACTAAACTATATGGACTGGTTTCCCAGACACAGAGTAATCCTAGTCCTGGACTAAAAAGTATGTTCAATGTAGATGTCCAGGAAACCGTCCCTAAATGTGTCATCTTTCATCCTCCCATACTGCTCAGTCCAGCAACATTAAACCTGTCCAGCAGGTGGTGCTATTGACCAAACAATAAAACCAGCAGATATCTTGACTTGCCACTCAGTATATCAGTAATGTTCAGAATAGTACTTTAATATCATTGGAGATTGATGGTCTTTTTAATCCACTATCCAGAGTCAGGAACAGATGAAGTTAGGTCTGCTACTGTTCAGTGATTAAATATGATTTATGGTGATGGGAAATAATAAAAAACACTAAACTTCATCTAGTAATAGTTTTCCTTTGTTATTTATTCCAAGGTGTGTCATTAACTTGTAAATGTATTGTGTGGAGGTGAGCTAGTGGTGTGGCTGATAGAATAGAATGAAAAGGGAGGAGGGGAGGAAGAGGGGAGGAGTGAAGGGCTGTTCAAGAAACCAGATGAGGAAGAGGAAGATGTTCAGGGGAATTATAGTCTCTGTTCCAAATGGTTCCCTATTCCCTACGTAGTGCACTACGGTGCTTCTGACCAGGTCTAAAGTAGTGTTCTACGTAGGGAATAGGGTGTAGATTTATTACAATATCATGCTTTAGTGTTTGGCACAAAAATATATTAGATATCCACCCCCCCACTTCCTGTCTGTCATCCCCCAGTTCTGTTAAGACTTCCTCTCATTGAACTGGGCCTCATTCTAAATGGTCACTTTGTATTGATAGTCCATACTGGTCTTTACTATGGTTCTACATACAGTATCTGTATTGATAGTCCATACTGGTCTTTACTATGGTTCTACATACAGTACCTGTATTGATAGTCCATACTGGTCTTTACTATGGTTCTACATACAGTACCTGTATTGATAGTCCATACTGGTCTTTACTATGGTTCTACATACAGTATCTGTATTGATAGTCCATACTGGTCTTTACTATGGTTCTACATACAGTATCTGTATTGATAGTCCATACTGGTCTTTACTATGGTTCTACATACAGTACCTGTATTGATAGTCCATACTGGTCTTTACTATGGTTCTACATACAGTACCTGTATTGATAGTCCATACTGGTCTTTACTATGGTTCTACATACAGTACCTGTATTGATAGTTCATACTGGTCTTTACTTTGGTTCTACATACAGTACCTGTATTGATAGTCCATACTGGTCTTTACTATGGTTCTACATACAGTACCTGTATTGATAGTCCATACTGGGCTTTACTATGGTTCTACATACAGTACCTGTATTGATAGTCCATACTGGTCTTTACTATGGTTCTACATACAGTACCTGTATTGATAGTCCATACTGGTCTTTACTATGGTTCTACATACAGTACCTGTATTGATAGTCCATACTGGTCTTTACTATGGTTCTACATACAGTACCTGTATTGATAGTCCATACTGGTCTTTACTATGGTTCTACATTCAGTATCTGTATTGATAGTCCATACTGGTCTTTACTATGGTTCTACATTCAGTATCTGTATTGATAGTCCATACTGGTCTTTACTATGGTTCTACATTCAGTATCTGTATTGATAGTCCATACTGGTCTTTACTATGGTTCTACATACAGTATCTGTATTGATAGTCCATACTGGTCTTTACTATGGTTCTACAGATAGTACCTGTATTGATAGTCTTTACTATGGTTCTACATTCAGTACCTGTATTGATAGTCCATACTGGGCTTTACTATGGTTCTACATTCAGTACCTGTATTGATGTTTTATTTTACCTTTATTTAACACAACATTAAACAACATTATAAACACACATACAGTACAACAATTACATATTACATTAAAAACACAAACAAACAGACTAAAAACAGCTGGCCTAAAAACAATTACAATCTTCTATGATATTTACATCGATCAAGTCTTTAAACTCCAATGAAACTAGATCATCACATTTTAAAATGTTCAGGAGAGAATTCCAGGACCACGGAGCTGAGTAAATAAAACTATTTCTACCAGGACCTGTTCTAATGTTTGGTTCTGTTAGAAACAAATCAGAATGGGACAGTAATTGATATTTATTTACTGACCTGACTAAAAAAGAACAGAGATAAAATGGCATTTTACCCAACATGGCCTTATAAATCAGTGTATACCAGTGTTTAAGACTACTCAAGGTCAATGACGACCAGCCAACAGCGCTGTAGAGATCACAATGATGTGTTAGACGTTTCTGATTTGTAATGAACCTGAGGGCTGCATGATACACTGAATCAAGTGCTCTCAGGGTAGTGGCTGAGGGCTGCATGATACACTGAATCAAGTGCTCTCAGGGTAGTGGCTGAGGGCTGCATGATACACTGAATCAAGTGCTCTCAGGGTAGTGGCTGAGGGCTGCATGATACACTGAATCAAGTGCTCTCAGGGTAGTGGCTGAGGGCTGCATGATACACTGAATCAAGTGCTCTCAGGGTAGTGGCTGAGGGCTGCATGATACACTGAATCAAGTGCTCTCAGGGTAGTGGCTGAGGGCTGCATGATACACTGAATCAAGTGCTCTCAGGGTAGTGGCTGAGGGCTGCATGATACACTGAATCAAGTGCTCTTAAGGCATTTCAAAAGCTAAAGATAAACTACTAAAGATAAACTACTAAAGATAAACTATTACATCCACTGTTTCATTAAGATCCCCAATGTTGTTGATATACAAAATGAACATCATCTGTTTCAATAAGATCCCCAATGTTGTTGATATACTAAATGAACATCCACTGTTTCATTAAGATCCCCAATGTTGTTGATATACAAAATGAACATCATCTGTTTCAATAAGATCCCCAATGTTGTTGATATACTAAATGAACATCCACTGTTTCATTAAGATCCCCAATGTTGTTGATATACAAAAGGAACAACAGTGGGCCCAAAATAGAACCTTGCGGAACACCTGAGCACAACTCTATGGACTCAGATTTACAACCATCCGCCATTACACATTGTGTATGATTTGATAGGTAATTTATAAACCAATCTAGATCATGACCTGTAATTACACAACATTTTAACCTTTGCACTAACACAGCATGGTTCACGGTGTCAAAAGCCTTCGACAAATCAATAAAGACAGACACACTTGTTGTCAAGAGCACAGTGGATGTCATTTAAAACCTTCAATGTTGCTGAAACAGTGCTGTGGCCAGACCTAAAACCTGACTGCATTCCATTAAAGAAGTTGTTTTCTTGGAGGCCTTCAGCTGCCTACTAACTAAGGACTCCAGTACCTTTGACAGTACAGACGATGTTGATATGGGTCGATAGTTGTCAAGTAGCGAAGGATCTCCACCTTTCAGGAGAGGCAGCACAAAAACAGATTTACATAACTTGGGGATTTCCTTCACGTCAAGCGTGAGGTGAAACATATAGGGGAGAGCAATGATGTCTGCAGCTAGGTGTAGGAAGCGGGGGTCTAGTTCATCAGGGACAGGGGATTTTGTTCTATCAATTTATTTCAGGGCTTTACACAATTCTGAAACAGAAGGATGAGAAGGAGAACCTGGTGAAGGAGTGTACAGGGGTGTCAGGGATGAGAAGGAGAACCTGGTGAAGGAGATCACAGGTGTGTCAGGGATGAGAAGGAGAACCTGGTGAAGGAGTGTACAGCGGTGTCAGGGATGAGAAGGAGAACCTGGTGAAGGAGTGTACAGTGGTGTCAGGGATGAGAAGGAGAACCTGGTGAAGGAGTGTACAGGGGGGTCAGGGATGAGAAGGAGAACCTGGTGAAGGAGTGTACAGGGGTGTCAGGGATGAGAAGGAGAACCTGGTGAAGGAGTGCACAGGGGTCTCAGGTAAATTCACAGGGGGGGTTTAACATTTTTAAATAAACTGCCTGCATCTATAAAATGCTGATTCAAGGCTTTCAGAATGGAGGTTCTCTCAGTTACAACCTGTGTGTCGACCAACAATAGTTTGGGAAGCTGTGAATCTTCTGTTCACTCCAAACCTTTCACTACTTGTCAAAATGTGGAGGGATTATTTAAATGATCTGTAGTAGATTTCAGGTAGTGGTCTGCTTTCACTTTTCAGATCATAATGATCTGTAGTAGATTTCAGGGAGTGGTCTGCTTTCACTTTTCAGATCATAATGATCTGTAGTAGATTTCAGGGAGTGGTCTGCTTTCACTTTTCAGATCATAATGATCTGTAGTAGATTTCAGGGAGTGGTCTGCTTTCACTTTTCAGATCATAATGATCTGTAGTAGATTTCAGGGAGTGGTCTGCTTTCACTTTTCAGATCATAATGATCTGTAGTAGATTTCAGGGAGTGGTCTGCTTTCACTTTTCAGATCATAATGATCTGTAGTAGATTTCAGGGAGTGGTCTGCTTTCACTTTTCAGATCATAATGATCTGTAGTAGATTTCAGGAATTGGTCTGCTTTCACTTTTCAGATCATAATGATCTGTAGTAGATTTCAGGTAGTGGTCTGCTTTCACTTTTCAGATCATAATGATCTGTAGTAGATTAAACCAAGGGTTCTCTCTGCCCTTAATCCTGAATGTATTTAAAGGGGCCTATTGCATACATCCTGGAATACGTTGTGGAAGTAAGAAAAGGCTAATTCAACATCAGGGATTAATTCTATTCCATTCAATGCTGGATACATTATGTAAAACACCTGGAGTATCAAACAGCTTCCTGTGTCTTTTCGTAATGACACGTGGAGAATGCTCAGGAATTGGACCATCTCTCACACAGTCAATAGCACAGTGATCACTTAAGTCATTTGCAGAAATACCAGAAACATTAAAACGATGAAGAGTATCGGTTAAGATCAAATCAATCAAAGAGCATTTCAGAGGATCCTTTATATTGAACCTCGTGTTGACAATCTGAGTGAGATTATAGGTTTTGTATAGAATTTAGAGATGATCAGAGCTAGATGTTAACCAGTCCTGATTCAGATCACCCATCAGGACAAAGTCAGAGTTGACATGCTGTGATGATCTGGAAATACAATCCAGAGAGACAGCAGGAGCAGATGGTCAATAACAACAAGATACAACAATATTTAAACAGGAGCAGATGGTCAATAACAACAAGATACAACAATATTTAACCAGGAGCAGATGGTCAATAACAACAAGATACAACAATATTTAAACAGGAGCAGATGGTCTATAACAACAATATTTAAACAGGAGCAGATGGTCAATAACAACAAGACACAACAATATTTAAACAGAGCAGATGGTCAATAACAACAAGATACAACAATATTTAACCAGGAGCAGATGGTCTATAACAACAAGATACAACAATATTTAAACAGAGCAGATGGTCAATAACAACAAGATACAACAATATTTAAACAGAGCAGATGGTCTATAACAACAAGATACAACAATATTTAACCAGGAGCAGATGGTCAATAACAAGATACAACAATATTTAACCAGGAGCAGATGGTCTATAACAACAAGATACAACAATATTTAACCAGGAGCAGATGGTCAATAACAACAAGACACAACAATATTTAAACAGGAGCAGATGGTCAATAACAACAAGATACAACAATATTTAAACAGGAGCCAAGGTTAAGGTTCAACCACAGATATTCAACTTGCTGAGGTTTAGTAGAAGTCAGACGGCTGAGAACTTGTGTTTTACGTAAACAGCAACATCACCACCCTTAGATTTACCATCTGCACCTAAAACATTCCAACGATTTATGCCAATATGTTTGTCTGCAATATATTTTTGGAGCCAGGTTTCAGAAAGCATAAATACATCAGAGTGGTCAGTTTTAAACATATATCCACAACATGAAGCTTCAGCAGCAGACGTATTACATTCATACGCAGAAACTTCCGCTCTGACTACTTAATTGGGCAGGGGGAAGAATGTCAGGACCTGGGTCAGATTGCACATTTCCAGACAGTAGAAGCAGCAAGATAATGGCCAGTCTAGATCGGGGGTTACAACATTTGGATTAACCTGTTTGGGCTGCAGGGGCAGTATTGAGTAGCCGGATAAAAGGTGCCCATTTCAAACGGCCTCGTACTCAATTCTTGCTCGTACAATATGCATATTATTATTACTATTGGATAGAAAACACTCTCTAGTTTCTAAAACCATTTGAATTATATGTGTGAGTAAAACAGAACTCCTTTTGCAGCAAACTTCCTGACAGGAAGTGGAAAATCTGGAAAAAAAAGCTCTCTTCTAGGGCCTGCCTATTAAAGTACTTGATATTTATTCGTTTAGATGCACTTCATACGTCTTCCACTAGATGTCGACAAGCAGTGAGAGAAGAAATTGAGTGTGTAACTTGATCTGGGCTCAAATAAATGCTCTTTGTATGACGTGTCACCAGTTTCCTGTTTTCTGGAGAGCGCGTCAAGGGACCTGGATTTGCCTTCTAATAAGCTGTCGTTATGGACGACTAATATCTCCGGCTTTGATTTTATTTGATACATGTGACAATATCATCGTAAAGTATGTTTTTTCAATATAGTTTAATCAGATTATTGACATTTTTTCGGGAGTTTTGCCGTGTTCCGTTCTCTTTGTTTGTTGACGAAGGAGAGATTCGCGCCACTAAATCGAGAGGGAAAAAGGCCGTTCTAAAACCAAACAACGATTGTTCCCGACAAAGGACCCCTTGTACAACATTCTGATGAAAGATGAGCAAAAGTAGGACCCATTTTATGATGTTATTTCATATATCTGTCGTACATGTGAACTAGTCGTTTGCGGCCAGGTTTTGGGTACTCTCTCGCCATAACGTAAACTGCATATCGTAATGAAGTTATTTTTAGAATTCTAACACGGCGATTGCATTAAGAACTAGTGTATCTATCATTTCCTATACAACATGTATTTTTTAGTTATGTTTATGAATAGTTATTTGGTCAGAATATGTGTGTCAGAAAAAGTGTCCGAAAAATATCCGGACGTTGTGGGAAAAAAATGCTACGTTAGCACAATGTATAACCACTGATTTCAGCTCTAAATATGCACATTTTCGAACAAAACATAAGTGTATGTATAACCTGATGTTATAGGACTGTCATCTGATGAAGCTTATCAAGGTTAGTCAAAAATGATATATCTTTTGCTGGTTTGTTACGATCGCTAACTTTTGCTACTGGGGGATGGCTTGTGTTTCTGGCTATTGTAGTAAGCTAATATAACGCTATATTGTGTTTTCGCTGTAAAACATTTAAGAAATCGGAAATATTGGCTGGATTCACAAGATGCTTGTCTTTCATTTGCTGTACACTATGTATTTTTCAGAAATGTTTTATGATGAGTATTTAGGTATTTGACGTTGGTGTCTGTAATTATTCTGGCTGCTTTCGGTGCAATTTCTGATTGTAGCTGCAATGTAAACTATGATTTATACCTGAAATATGCACATTTTTCGAACAAAACATAGATTTATTGAATAACATGTTATAAGACTGTCATCTGATGAAGTTGTTTGTTGGTTAGTTTGGTTGGTTCTTGGTTAGTTAGGTTGGCTTTGTGCATGCTACCTGTGCTGTGAAAAATGTTAGTGCTTTTTTGTATTTGGTGGTGAGCTAACATAAATATACGTGCTGTTTTCGCTGTAAAACATTTTAAAAATCGGACATGTCGGCTGGATTCACAAGATGTGTACCTTTCATTTGCTGTATTGGACTTGGACTGAAAAATATATTTTGAATTTCACGCCCTGCCTTTGAAGTGGCTGTTGTCATATTGTGGGCGGCCTCGGGCTTGCAGCCAGAAGAAGTTAACCCCATTACTGCTATAACACATAAACCATCATATTGATCCCGACTTAGGGCTTGCAGCCAGAAGAAGTTTTTAAGAGACAGCACTTGAAGGACAATCCATAGTCACCAGAATCTTTAACGCCACAACATTCAGGAGATGTGTAAAGTCCAGAGACATGGTTAAGTACCAAGAAAACAGTCCTGACATGTAAGAGCAAGAGTTCGATTTCTCCAATGTTGTTTGGGATGTATGTGCATAGATCTCACGTTCATTCACAGAGCAGGCGTGTAGTTTCTCCCAAAACTCCAGGGAGAAACAGTATATTTTTCCTCATTCACAGAGCAGGCGTGTAGTTTCTCCCAAAACTCGAGGGAGAAACAGTATATGTTTCCTCATTCACAGAGCAGGCGTGTGGTTTCTCCCAAAACTCGAGGGAGAAACAGTATATATTCCCTCATTCACAGAGCAAGCGTGTAGTTTCTCCCAAAACTCGAGAGAGAAACAGTATAGTTTTCCTCATTCACAGAGCAAGCATGTAGTTTCTCCCAAAACTCGAGGGAGAAACAGTATATATTTCCTCATTCACAGAGCAGGCGTGTAGTTTCTCCCAAAACTCGAGGGAGAAACAGTATATATTTCCTCATTCACAGAGCAGGCGTGTAGTTTCTCCCAAAACTCGAGGGAGAAACAGTATATATTTCCTCATTCACAGAGCAGGCGTGTAGTTTCTCCCAAAACTCGAGGGAGAAACAGTATATATTTCCTCATTCACAGAGCAGGCGTGTAGTTTCTCCCACACCTTTGAACAACAGCAACATGTTCCTCTATGGCCTCATCTTTGACCTGAGAGAAACACAGCATCAATCTAAGACATGTAGCCAACACAATGCTGAACCCTCATTAAATGAGCTAAAACCTCACACACCTGTACCAGACTGGGAGAGACAGACCAGAGCAGGAGAGGACACCTGTACCAGACTGGGAGAGACAGACCAGAGCAGGAGAGGACACCTGTACCAGACTGGGAGAGACAGACCAGAGCAGGAGAGGACACCTGTACCAGACTGGGAGAGACAGACCAGAGCAGGAGAGGACACCTGTACCAGACTGGGAGAGACAGACCAGAGCAGGAGAGGACACCTGTACCAGACTGGGAGAGACAGACCAGAGCAGGAGAGGACACCTGTACCAGACTGGGAGAGACAGACCAGAGCAGGAGAGGACACCTGTACCAGACTGGGAGAGACAGACCAGAGCAGGAGAGGACACCTGTACCAGACTGGGAGAGACAGACCAGAGCAGGAGAGGACACCTGTACCAGACTGGGAGAGACAGACCAGAGCAGGAGAGAACACCGGTACCAGACTGGGAGAGACAAACCAGAGCAGGAGAGGACTCCTGTACCAGACTGGGAGAGACAAACCAGAGCAGGAGAGGACACCTGTACCAGATTGGGAGAGACAAACCAGAGCAGGAAAGGACACCTGTACCAGACTGGGAGAGACAAACCAGAGCAGGAGAGGACACCTGTACCAGACTGGGAGAGACAGACCAGAGCAGGAGAGGACACCTGAACCAGACTGGGAGAGACAGACCAGAGCAGGAGAGGACACCTGTACCAGACTGGGAGAGACAGACCAGGGCAGGCGGGGAGCAGTGCACCAGGTAACAGGGGATGTGAGAGTGTCCAGAGATGAGTCTTTCCTTGGAGCAGGAACACAGAGCACAACTAGGACAGCATCACACTTTCTGCAATCAAAATCAAAAGCTGGGACACACCTGACATAGACAATCAGGTGAGAACACATGATAGTCCCACTGAGGTCACTGGGACACACCTGCCATAGACAACCAGGTGAGAACACATGATAGTCCCACTGAGCTCACTGGGACACACCTGACATAGACAATCAGGTGAGAACACAGATAGTCCAACTGAGCACATGATACACTGAGCTCAATGGGACACACCTGACATAGACAATCAGGTGAGAACATGACAGTCCCACTGAGCTCAAACCAGATGGGATGGCGTATCGCTGCAGAATGATGTGGTAGACATGCTGGTTAAGTGCGCCTTGAATTCTAAATACATCATAGACAGTGTCACCAGCAAAGCACCCCCACACCATCACACCTCCTCCTATCAAGTGAAATGTGAATGACTATCAATTGCTGCAAAGAAACCACTACTAAAGGACACCAATAAGAAGAAGAGACTTGCTTGGGCCAAGAAACACGAGCAATGGACATTAGACCGGTGGAAATCTGTCCTTTGGTCTGATGAGTCCAAATGTAAGACTTCTGGTTCCAACCGCCGTGTCTTTGTGAGAAGCAGAGTAGGTGAACAGATGATCTCTGCATGTGTATTTTCCACCGTGAAGCATGGAGGAGGAGGTGTGATGGTGCTTTACTGGTGACACTGTCAGTGATTTATTTAGAATTCAAGGTACACTTAACCAGCATGGCTACCACAGCATTCTGCAGTGATACGCCATCCCATCTGGTTTGAGCTTAGTGGGACTATCATTTCTTTTTCAGCAGGACAATGACCCAACACACCTCCAGGCTGTGTAAGGGCTATTTGACCAAGAAGGAGAGTGATGGAGTGCTGCATCAGATGACCTGGCCTCCACTTGATTTGTTTAACATGGTGTTGGTTACTACATAATTCCATATGTGTTATTTCATAGTTTTGATGTCACTATGTCTTCACTACAATGTAGAAAATAGTAAAAATAAAGAAAAACCCTTGAATGAGTAGATGTGTCCAGACTTTTGACTGGTCCTGTATGTTAAGGGGATGGTTCACCCCAATAGAAAGGTTTATACCTCTAAATACCATCTTATTAGATGGAGCCATTTCCCCCCATTAGTTTGGGATTCAGACCTGCAGTCATCTTGATTTCAGACACTTTGGAGAAGTGTTCCACAGGCAGTAAATCTATTGTAGAATAAATGGAACCTGGATCCATTTCATTCTATTAACATGGTTTATGTGTTATAGCAGTAATGGGGTTAAACTGATATTAAAATGACAACTCCATAGGTGGTACCAGGTCAGGGGAGTTCATCTCTGCTCCCAGCATCCCTGGGACAGTACTGATCAACATAGCTGACCTGATGCAGAGGTGGACCAGTGATGTTTTCCTCTCAGTGGTGAGACTTGCCCTTCCATCTGACACACCTTTACCTGATGAGATCATACAAGACGTTACAAGCTTATTGCACGTGAAACAGACCTGCGTTAAAATAATGTTGAATATTTAATACGCAGTGTTTGATTGAGTTTGTTGTAATGGAACCAATAGAAACGTCCTAAAAGTACAAACAAACCCCGCCCACCTGGAGGACTAAAGGAAATGCTCAAAGAATTTGTAAGATTTCAAATAGTATTTGAATCCAGGGTCGTATTCGTTAGAGAACACTGTAGCAAAACATTTAGCAACAGAATTCTTTTAGTTCAGTTATTCCCTCCGTGTTTCAGTTCTTTTTGTTCAGTTTGGTGCCTCGTGAATATGATTCAGGTCTCCGTGGAAACAGCAATGTAAATTCACCTTTTATATGCATTTATATGATAAACACAAGCAGTATCTTTAACAGCACCGTTTCAAGGCAGACAACAGATGATATTCATGATCGTTTGATAAACATACTTTTGTAATTAGAATATAGGTTAACATAATCTTCACCTCTTTAGTTCACTTTCATAAAAAAAAAATAATAATTAGTTTTAAAAGAATCTTACCCCCATTTTGTCCTCCACCTTCACAATTTGAAGTATTAAACAGACTTGTGAACAAATTAAATGTGTGAAATGCACCCATTTGGAATCTGGTGTTCACCTGGGACTCTCTTTCTTACTGGTATATTAACACATTTTGCAGGTCAAAACTCCATCCCACCAAAACAGGCTGAAATGTCAAGTGGTCTTACACTAAAAGGACATTATAATTTTCTCAATGTCACAGTATTATTCCAACATCATAGCGTTAAAATATATATAAAAACACAGGAAAATCACATTTACCTGGGCCTTAAAACATTCTGCACTGGAAATTGGGGCAAATGCTTAATAAATTAGAAAGAAATGAATACTTAACTAAAATGGGGGGAAATTACATAATACCTTAAGTTATTACACTATAATGAGTTATTACAGTAATCTTTGGTTATTACATTATAATTTGCAGTATGCCTGTTGGGCCCTTCACTCCTAGTGCCACTGACAAGGGGCCAATGTGTTACTAGAGGCAGGACTGATAAACTAATGACTGTCTCATGTTGAAAGTCCAAGTCAGTATCATGCATTTACTGCTCAAGTTATTCCATATACTTTGACGTGTCTAGTCATTCCATAAATGTTTTTGTGTATTGTACCTTGACTAATCAAATTCTTCCATGTATTAAAACAACAGTTTGGTGTGTTATTAATTGATCAAGTCATTCTGTACATTTCACCTGTTTTATTTACAATATTAACCTGACATCATTCCATAAAAAAGGTTCTCTGTCAGATCCATCATCCCTTCTGTTTAGCCAGATAATACTTCCTGCTGAACAGCCAATCACATCAAAGTGCTCTTTGCTGCCTGGTGTGCTCTCTCGGGAGGCCATCTCTATGATCAAAAGACCTTGAAAAAACAAATATACAATAACATATGTCAATTTTGCTCACTGGGATTCTTCCAAATCTCCTTGAACTTGAGCGAAGCCTGGGCATCGAAGGATACCGCTGTGGAGCCCTGGTTGGTGGTGATCAGGGGTCAATGCTGTTTCACATTAACGTTGCATGTGGGGCCCTGGTTGGTGGTGATCAGGGCTCAATGCTGTTTCACATTGACGTTGCCACAGGATCCTGGATGGTACATCCTGAATGAGAAGAATCAGAGGGGGTTGGTTAGGTTGGAAAGGTCATCCGCTGTAACATTGTCTCAACAGTGATGAATACCAAGTGCTGTACAGGACTTACAACACATTGAGATAGTACTGAGGCTTTGTGATGGGAAGATGTGGCTGTTACTGCAGTGGTGTGGAGGCTGCATTGTGGGACCTGGTGGACTGACAGAGTTGGTGGGATGAGATGGAGGAGTCTGGAGGTCAAAACATGATGAACAAACAAAACAAGAAAACATCAGAAATACTGATTTACCTGTTAAAGTCTCAAATATATGTCAGGAAACTTTAGACACAGTTTGTTATGATAAAACAAACATTTACAACAGGTATAACTGGGTTCAGCTGGATTAGACTGAATTAAAGGATGGTTGAATCCAATGCAATGTGTAGAGCAGTTGTGTTCCTTGTTGGCAGTGGAAGCTGGAACACACATCACCCCAATCATCACACCTACAGAACATTCTGCTATGTGTGTCACGGTCGTTGTATGGAGGAGACCAAAGCACAGCGTGGTAAGCGTGCATTCTTAATTTATTAAAGAAATGCAACACTGAACAAACTAACAAAACAACAAAACGAAACGTGAAGCTAATACGAATAGTGCAGACAGGCAACTAAACATAGAATAAGAACCCACAAAATACCCAAGGGAATATGGCTACCTAAATATGGTCCCCCATCAGAGACAACGATAAACAGCTGCCTCTGATTGAGAACCAATTCAGGCCACCATAGACATACAATAATCCTAGACTTACAAAACCCCCTAGATATACAAAACCCCTAGACAAGCCAAAACTAACATACCCACCCTAGTCACACCCTGACCTACCCAAAATAATAAAGAAAACAGAAATAACGAAGGTCAGGGCGTGACAATTTGTAAATCAAGTTCCTCTAGATCTAGGATACGTGTTCAGTGTAACAGAGGTAGTATCACGTTGACGTCAATGGAGAAGAATCTGTACTTACCTGATCTGTGGCCTCGCCTGGTTCCTCCCAGAAGCGGAGGTGGAACAACATGGGGGATAATGGGGGGGAGGGTGAGACCAGCCGCTCAACAACAGACCAACAGGCAGTTCTGGGAAACAGATGAACATTTCTGAGAAGTCACACCCCTACCTTTGTCTTGACATATAAATTATTGTTTGGTTTTGTACAAGCTGTGGTATATAGATGCAGAAACCAGTGGGGTGAATCTACTTGGTTTGAGCTTTTCTCTGCATTCGTTTGAGTTCATACTCTGTTTACAACTTAACACCTTGCTTCCATGTATTTACTTTAATTCCTAAATGTTTTTATTCATCTTCAGAATTATAATTAAATGAACCTTGTTTTCACATTAAACATAAAGAAAAGGGTGGTGACATGTTCTAATCTTCCCAGTCACATGATGACAAACAGAAGCAGTATCTGTAACAGCACCGTTTCTAGACAGACAACAGAGGATGTTCATGATGTTTTGATAAACAGACTATTAGAATTAGAATAAAGGTTAACATAAACTATTCCTCTTCAGTTAACTTTCATAATAAATGCTCAAAATGAGTTTTGAAAGAATCTTCACCTCCACAAATGAAGTATTAAAAACACTTGAGAAGCTGTCATTGTGAACAGATTACATTAGTGAAATCTACTCATTTGGGATCTGATGTTACACTTAAAGGGCATTATCTCTACAGGATCCGTATCCCCCCACGAGACGGTTGAGCTAACGTAGGCTAATGTGATTAGCATGAGGTTGTAAGTAACAAGAACATTTCCCAGGACATAGACATATCTAATATGGGCAGAAAGCTTACATTCTTGTTAATCTAACTGCCCTCTCCAATTTACAGTAGCTGTTACAGTGAAAGAATACCATGCTATTTTTTGAGGAGAGTGCACAGTTATAAACTTGAAAATGTATTAATAAACCAATTAGGCACAATTGGGCAGTCTTGATATAAAATGTGGAACAGAATGGTTCATTGGATCAGTCTAAAACTTTGCACATACGCTGCTGCCATCTAGTGGCCAAAGTCTAAATTGTGCCTAACCTGGAATAGTACATTATGACCTTTCTCTTGTATTTCAAAGATGGGAAGAAAAACGTTTGGGGCTTGTATTATCTTTTACCAGATCTAATGTGTTATATTCTCCGACATTAATTTCACATTTCCACATTTCCACAAACCTCAAAGCGTCGCTGTAAATGGTATCAAGAAAATGCATATCCCTGCTTCAGGTCCTGAGCTACAGACAGTTAGATTTGGACATGTCATTTTAGACAAAAATTGAAAAAAAGGGTCCGATCTTTAAGAGGGTATCATCATTTTCACAATTTCTCAGAATCATTCCAACCTCACAGTGTGGAAATATACACCTGTCACGCTATTTTGGACCACCACCAATTTCTCAGTATTATTCCAACCTCATAGTGTGGAAATATACACCAGTCACACTATTTTGGACCACCACCAATTTCTCAGTATCATTCCAACATCATAGTGTTGAAATATACACCTGTCATGCTATTTTGGACCACCAGGCTGCTAATATTATGCAGTGTCATTTTTGTGTTTATACTTTTTCATAACGACAACAAAAAAATGGATGTCAGACTAAAATATGTTTATGATGTCAATGTGACAACTGTCTACAGACATGTTGATAAACGTAGTCTTGTCATCTCTGATTGTTTAGCACAGTACTGTACTCACTCTGTTTAGCACATGGCCTCACATGTGAATCCTTAAAGAGATGGGTGGGGTCGATGCTGAATGAGGGTAGACAAAGAGCTCTCAGGTAGGTGTACCAAAACATTCAAGGGCCATTTTTATAAAAGTGGTGTTACAAGTTTATCAACTTTCAAAGCAGAATTCCTTTCCCATTTTCTAGCTCTGAGTCTCTACTTATATCCAATGTAAAAAACACAATTTCTAATATTGATACATATGACCGAATCGAGCCGGTCGGTCCCCGTTGTCGACTCATTGTTACTTAGGGAGCTCGTTCTATAACACAGACGTGGGTGAGTTCTGTCCCAGGTAGATGCAAAGATCTGGTAACTTCCCCAACATTCTTTGAAAACCCGGTTGGGAGATTCCCGGAATCAGGAAGGAATAAGCAGGAAATCTGGAATCCTCCATCCAGGATTTTTGAAAACTGGGGATTCTGGGAAACTTACTGGACTGTGTGCATGTTTGTATTACTGCCTAGCACCAAAATCTCATTCAAATGATCGTGGTCTTCAATTTAGACAACAATTAGTTGTGTGAAGTGTTAGTAGAGTACTGGAACCTGTATACTCTGGTGTAAACTGTAGCTGTCTTGACTACAATTAGTTGTATGAAGTGTTAGTAGAGTACTGGAACCTGTATACTCTGGTGTAAACTGTAGCTGTAGCTGTCTTGACTACAATTAGTTGTCTGAAGTGTTAGTAGAGTACTGGAACCTGTATACTCTGGTGTAAACTGTAGCTGTCTTGACTACAATTAGTTATGTGAAGTGTTAGTAGAGTACTGGAACATGTATACTCTGGTGTAAACTGTAGCCGTCTTGACTACAATTGTCTAGAAACACGTACCATGTTTTCTCTTGCTAATCCATGCAGGTTTGTCATCTGATTTCCAAGATAGATACCATACTCCAAGGCACGACGTTTCCCAGCATCCAGGTTAAAGCCTGCTATCAGCAGGAACACGGAGCACCTCATATATTTTAGCCTAGAAACATACAATATGTTTTTCCCTTACCCCGCAATACGTAACTTGTTGGCCGACCAACATTGATGTGTTCTATATGCACTTTTTCTATGCTTCCCGTTCTTAAGTTTCCTTTCTGCATCTTTTACTTTCGGTTTTGTACACGAGCTTCGAACAGATGAAAATACAATATTTTTGCTTTAATAAAATATATTTCACAGCGGGTTCATATGGTATAATGATTCTCTACACAATTACTGTTTGTTTTGTCACAAACCATTAGAATTGTATCAACCAGCAAATGGAGGAGCAATTTCTGCATATTGCACCTTTAAGTAACCTTCTGTCTTATGTAATCATACAAACATAACATATCATACTAATCTGAGTGTCCTGGATTTACATTTACTATGAGACCAGGCTGTCTATACACAGTGACACAGTACATCTAGTCTAGGAGACCAGGCTGTCTACACACAGTGCATCTAGTCTATGAGACCAGGCTGTCTATACACAGTGACACAGTACATCTAGTCTATGAGACCAGGCTGTCTACACACAGTGCATCTAGTCTATGAGACCAGGCTGTCTATACACAGTGACACAGTGCATCTAGTCTATGAGACCAGGCTGTCTACATGACACAGTACATCTAGTCTATGAGACCAGGCTGTCTACACACAGTGACACAGTACATCTAGTCTATGAGACCAGGCTGTCTACACACAGTGCATCTAGTCTATGAGACCAGGCTGTCTACATGACACAGTACATCTAGTCTATGAGACCAGGCTGTCTACACACAGTGACACAGTACGTATAGTCTATGAGACCAGGCTGTCTACATGACACAGTACATCTAGTCTAGGAGACCAGGCTGTCTACATGACACAGTACATCTAGTCTATGAGACCAGGCTGTCTACACACAGTACATCTAGTCTATGAGACCAGGCTGTCTACATGACACAGTACATCTAGTCTATGAGACCAGGCTGTCTACACACAGTGACACAGTACATCTAGTCTGTGAGACCAGGCTGTCTACATGACACAGTACATCTAGTCTATGAGACCAGGCTGTCTACACACAGTGACACAGTACATCTAGTCTATGAGACCAGGCTGTCTATACACAGTGACACAGTACATCTAGTCTATGAGACCAGGCTGTCTATACACAGTGACACAGTACATCTAGTCTATGAGACCAGGCTGTCTACACACAGTGACACAGTACATCTAGTCTATGAGACCAGGCTGTCTATACACAGTGACACAGTACATCTAGTCTATGAGACCAGGCTGTCTACACACAGTGACACAGTACATCTAGTCTATGAGACCAGGCTGTCTACACACAGTACATCTAGTCTATGAGACCAGGCTGTCTACATGACACAGTGCATCTAGTCTATGAGACCAGGCTGTCTACACACAGTGACACAGTACATCTAGTCTATGAGACCAGGCTGTCTACACACAGTACATCTAGTCTATGAGACCAGGCTGTCTACATGACACAGTACATCTAGTCTATGAGACCAGGCTGACTACACACAGTAGATCTAGTCTATGAGACCAGGCTGTCTACACACAGTGACACAGTACATCTAAATCAAATCAAATCAAATGTATTTATAAAGCCCTTCTTACATCAGCTGATGTCACAAAGTGCTGTACAGAAACCCAGCCTAAAACCCCAAACAGCAAGCAATGCAGGTGTAGAAGCACGGTGGCTAGGAAAAACTCCCTAGAAAGGCCGAAACCTAGGAAGAAGCCTAGAGAGGAACCAGGCTATGAGGGGTGGCCAGTCCTCTTCTGGCTGTGCCGGGTGGAGATTATAACAGAACATGGCCAAGATGTTCAAATGTTCATAGATGACCAGCAGCGTCAAATAATAATAATCACAGTGGTTGTTGAGGGTGTAGCAAGTCAGCACCTCAGGTGTAAATGTCAGTGGGCTTTTCAGAGCCAATCATTCAGAGTATCTCTACCGCTCCTGCTGTCTCTAGAGAGTTGAAAACAGCAGGTCTGGGACAGGTAGCACGTCTGGTGAACAGGTCAGGGTTCCATAGCCGCAAGCAGAACAGTTGAAACTGGAGCAGCAGCACGACCAGGTGGACTGGGGACAGCAAGGAGTCATCAGGCCAGGTAGTCCTGAGGCATGGTCCTAGGGCTCAGGTCCTCCGAGAGAGAGAGAAAGAAAGAAAGAGACAGAATTAGAGAGAGAATACTTAAATTCACACAGGACACCGGATAAGACAGGAGAAGTACTCGAGATATAACAGACTGACCCTAGCCCCCCGACACATAAACTACTGCAGCATAAATACTGGAGGCTGAGACAGGAGGGTAGTTAGTTGATGTCAAAAGGTACATCCCACCTGGTGATTTATGAGGGGTCTTGGTGGGTACTAACATGTTACTGTGTCTCCATGATGTGATTACTATGGTCTCTGAGGGTCTTGGTGGGTTCTAACATGTTACTGTGTCTCCATGATGTGATTACTATGGTCTCTGAGGGTCTTGGTGGGTTCTAACATGTTACTGTGTCTCCATGATGTGATTACTATGGTCTCTGAGGGTCTTGGTGGGTACTAACATGTTACTGTGTCTCCATGATGTGATTACTATGGTCTCTGAGGGTCTTGGTGGGTTCTAACATGTTCCTGTGTCTCCATGATGTGATTACTATGGTCTCTGAGGGTCTTGGTGGGTTCTAACATGTTACTGTGTCTCCATGATGTGATTACTATGGTCTCTGAGGGTCTTGGTGGGTTGTAACATGTTCCTGTGTCTCCATGATGTGATTACTATGGTCTCTGAGGGTCTTGGTGGGTTCTAACATGTTCCTGTGTCTCCATGATGTGATTACTATGGTCTCTGAGGGTCTTGGTGGGTTGTAACATGTTCCTGTGTCTCCATGATGTGATTACTATGGTCTCTGAGGGTCTTGGTGGGTTCTAACATGTTCCTGTGTCTCCATGATGTGATTACTATGGTCTCTGAGGGTCTTGGTGGGTTCTAACATGTTCCTGTGTCTCCATGATGTGATTACTATGGTCTCTGAGGGTCTTGGTGGGTTGTAACATGTTCCTGTGTCTCCATGATGTGATTACTATGGTCTCTGTGTTTGATTAGTTTCAGCATCAAGGCTGAGAGCATGTATCTGTTATATATCCATCTATTGTATCTATTGTATCTGTTGTATCCATTGTATCCATTGTATCTATTGTATCCATTGTATCCATTGTATCCATTGTATCCATTGTATCCATTGTATCCATTGTATCCATTGTATCCATTGTATCCATTGTATCCATTGTATCCATTGTATCCATTGTATCCATTGTATCCATTGTATCCATTGTATCCATTGTATCCATTGTATCCATTGTATCTATTGTATCTATTGTATCCGTTGTATCCGTTGTATCCGTTGTATCCGTTGTATCCGTTGTATCCGTTGTATCCGTTGTATCCGTTGTATCCGTTGTATCCGTTGTATCCGTTGTATCCGTTGTATCCGTTGTATCCGTTGTATCCGTTGTATCCGTTGTATCCGTTGTATCCGTTGTATCCGTTGTATCCGTTGTATCCGTTGTATCCGTTGTATCCGTTGTATCCGTTGTATCCGTTGTATCCGTTGTATCCGTTGTATCCATTGTATCTATTGTATCTATTGTATCTATTGTATCCATTGTATCTATTGTATCTATTGTATCTATTGTATCTATTGTATCTATTGTATCCATTGTATCCATTGTATCCATTGTATCCATTGTATCCATTGTATCTATTGTATCTATTGTATCTATTGTATCTATTGTATCCATTGTATCTATTGTATCTATTGTATCTATTGTATCTATTGTATCTATTGTATCCATTGTATCCATTGTATCTATTGTATCTATTGTATCTATTGTATCTATTGTATCCATTGTATCTATTGTATCTGTTGTATCTGTTGTATCCGTTGTATCCGTTGTATCCATTGTATCCATTGTATCCAGTGTATCTAGTGTATCTAGTGTATCCATTGTATCCATTGTATCCATTGTATCCATTGTATCCATTGTATCTATTGTATCTATTGTATCTATTGTATCTATTGTATCTATTGTATCTATTGTATCTATTGTATCTATTGTATCTATTGTATCTATTGTATCCATTGTATCTATTGTATCTATTGTATCCATTGTATCCATTGTATCCATTGTATCTATTGTATCTATTGTATCTATTGTATCTATTGTATCTATTGTATCCATTGTATCCATTGTATCCATTGTATCCATTGTATCTATTGTATCTATTGTATCTATTGTATCTATTGTATCTATTGTATCTATTGTATCCATTGTATCCATTGTATCTATTGTATCTATTGTATTTATTGTATCTATTGTATCTATTGTATCTATTGTATCTATTGTATCTATTGTATCCATTGTATCCATTGTATCCATTGTATCTATTGTATCTATTGTATCTATTGTATCCATTGTATCTATTTTTTCCATTGTATCTATTGTATCTATTGTATCTATTGTATCTATTGTATCCATTGTATCTATTGTATCTATTGTATCCATTGTATCTATTGTATCTATTGTATCCATTGTATCCATTGTAAAGGGTGTCCTGCTCTTTGATCAGACCACTTGGTCAGACTTGATGGTTGTAACATCATCAATAGTCCTGCTCTTACTTCTACAATTATATTTAGTTCATTTACCAGATGCTCTTATCACACCATAGTGCTGATACCAGTGTTGTCATTTAGCAGACAGTCTTATCACACCATAGAGCCTTCAGACTGCTGATACCAATGTTTTCATTTAGCAGACAGTCTTATCACACCATAGTACTATCAGACTGCTGATACCAATGTTGTCATTTAGCAGACAGTCTTATCACACCATAGTACTATCATACTGCTGATACCAATGTTGTCATTTACCAGACAGTCTTATCACACCATAGTACTATCAGACTGCTGATACCAATGTTGTCATTTAGCAGACAGTCTTATCACACCATAGTGCTATCATACTGCTGATACCAATGTTGTCATTTAGCAGACAGTCTTATCACACCATAGTACTATCATACTGCTGATACCAATGTTGTCATATACCAGACAGTCTTGTCACACCATAGTACTATCATACTGCTGATACCAGTGTTGTCATTTACCAGACAGTCTTATCACATCATAGTACTACCAGACTGCTGATACCAGTGCAGGGTGAAAGGGGGACCACAAGATGTGAACCGCTGTAATAAATGGTAAAGAAAAGTAGTTAGTGTCTGTGTGGTCTAAGGCACTGCATCGCTGTGCTACTAGAGATTCTGGGTTTGAGTCCAGGCTCTGTCGCAGCCTGCAGCGATGGGGAGACCCATGGGGCGGTGCACAATTTGCCCAGCGTTGTCCGGGTTAGGGGAGGGTTTGGCCGGCAGGGATGTTCTTGTGCCAATGCGTACGAGCGACTCCTGTGGCGGGCCTGGCGCAGTGCACGCTGACACGGTCACCAGGTGTACGATGTTTCCTCTGACACATTGGTGCGGCTGGCTTCCGGGTTAAGAGGGCATTGTGTCAAGAAGCAGTGCGGCTTGGTTGGGTTGTGTTTCGGAGGACGCACGGCTCTCGACCTTCGCCTCTCCAGAGTCCTTACAGGAGTTGCAGCGACGAGACAAGATTGTAACGACCAATTGGAAACCAGGAAAAAAGGGTTAAAAATAAAAGTATTTAGGATTTTTTTTAAATACAAAATACATTGGAGTGCAGTTCAGCCCAGTGTAATTCAAACGACAAAATACCCAGAAGTAATTAAAATATATATTTCAAATACATTTAACATAAGTACTGACCAGCTCTGTCTACTACCCAACACACTGTCATACTTTCATATCAAAGAAACCACACCTCCAGTCCAGTAGGAAGCCACTCCCTGTCCTCTGCTGTAGAGTTCCATAAAACAGAAAGTCATCTTTCACACTGCCATTGCTTAACCTACGGGAGAGAGCACCAAAATGGCAGAGAATCAGGAACTGTTCTGTTGCTCTATCTGTCTGGGTCAACTGAAGGATCCGGTGACTACTGCCTGTGGACACAGTTACTGTATGGGCTGTATTAAAGAATGCTGGGATCAGGATGATCTGAAAGGTTTCTACAGCTGTCCACAGTGCAGACAGACCTTTATCCCAAGGCCTGTTCTGAACAGGAGCACTGTGCTGGCTGAAGCGGTGGAGAAAATCCGCTATGCTGGACCGGGAGATGTGGCGTGTGATGTCTGCACTGGGACCAGAAAGCAGAAAGCCCTCATGTCCTGTCTGGCCTCTTACTGTGAGACTCACCTCCAACCTCACTATGAATCTCCTGCTTTCAAGAAGCACAAGCTGGTCAAAGCCACCGCACAACTACAGGAGAAGATCTGCTCTCATCATGACAAACTGCTGGAGGTTTACTGTCGTACCGATCAGCAGTGTATCTGTTATCTGTGTACAATGGATGAACATAAAGGCCATGATACAGTGTCAGCTGCAGCAGAGAGGACTGAGAAACAGGTAAGACCAGAACAACTTGTTGGTTACTGTCTGATTAACATACCTTTATTTAACTAGGCAAGTTGGTTAAGAACACATTCTTATTTACAATGACAGCCTACCAGGGAACAGCAGGTTAACTGTCTTGTTCAGGGGAGGAACAACAGATATTAACCTTGTCAGCTCAGGGATTCGATCCAGCAACCTTTCAGTTACTGTCCCAACGCTCTAACCACTAGGCTACCTGCCAAACCGATGACGGCCTACTACCGGCCTAACCCTAACTCAGACAATGCTGGGCCAATTGTGCGCCACCCTATGGAATGCCCAATCACGGCCGGTTGTGATACAGCCTGGAATCAAACCAGGGTCTGAAGTGATGCTTCTAGCACTGAGATGCAGTGCCTTAGATCACTGTGCCACTCGGGAGAAATGATAACCCAGATTCTCCAAATGTATCACATTTTCTAAAGTCAAACACATTATCATTTGTTATCAAACACCAAATCAGCTCCCTGATTTGTGTTCTGTTAAAACTATAATAATTCACATCAAATTTCATGTTATTGGTCACAAATATTTAGCAGTTGTTATTGAGGGTGTAGCGAAATGCTTGTGTTCCTGGCTCCAGCAAATATCTAACAATTCAAAGCAATAAACACAAATCTAAAGGTAAAAGATTCGAATTAAGAAATATTTCAATTTTAGATAGAGCTGTCGGAGTGGCATTGACTAAAATATAGTAGAATCACATACAAACATTCTAATATAATTTCACACAGTCACTATCTCAACATTTGAATCCCTATCTTCTTTGGGCCCAATGTCACATTACTATACTATTGATCTACTGGACTAATAAAGCTTGATAGCTCATTGAAGAGTGATTCTCCACAGAGGCAGCTGGGGATGAGTCAGCAGAAGGTCCAGCAGAGATTCCAGGAGAGAGAGAAGGAGCTGAAGGAGCTCCAACAGGCTGTGGAGTCTTTCAAGGTGAGTATTGTTGACCAGAGGAGACACACCATTTCACTTCTCTCCTCCAATCAGAGAGAGGGAGAGGGGCCCCTAACCAATCACACTGACCCCACTGTTGGGAACAGGCTGTCTGGACCCCTTTCAGAGAATAGACTGTTTAATGTAACTGACGGGATATGAACCCAGGTCTACCGTGGGAGAAACCAACATCTTGACCGTTACACCAAGAGGACATTCCCTATTGGACCGACACTGATTTATAAGTAGCAGGCGGGGCTACCTCATCACATAACCATGAGTAACCATGACTGACTCATGTCCCCTATACATTAACATGGAGCTCTCTCTCTATTCAATTAAATTCAAACCGACTCATATTACAGGCATGTTGCAGCAGTTTGTAGGAGGGAGACTCCAAGATGTGGGAAGTGTGCAGGAGGTCATGGGATAGAGGATTGTGTAGTTTCAGTGGATAAAGTTGAGTGTGTCGACTGTAGGGGCGTCCATGTTGCTGGGGATCAGAAGTGTCTGGTGAGAGAGAGGCAGGTTGAGGTGGTTAGAGTCAGAGTAGTGCAGAAGGTGTCGTATGCTGAGGCAGTGAAGAAAGTAGAGGAGGATGGGTCAAGGGTGAGGGATCCTGAGAGGATCCCTGTGAGTAGTAGATCTGTGCAGCACAGAGGGAAAGACCAACGAGTGATATATGCTTCAGTAAGGTTGGCTTCTTAGCGTTCATAGCAATGGTTATCAACTGTACCACAGAAATGGAATGTAAATCACAGACAATAGATGTTGTGGTGGCAGCTGCAGAGAAGTATTTGGTCATACGAGATTTGACTTCAGAAGAGTTACAGGGTGTGTTGAGTGGTGGTGTCCCGTCCTCCCAGGTCGTTGGCATGGTGCAGGAGCAGATAGGGTCAAAGTAGTGGAATGAGGTAGTGGGTTTTTAATGAGTGTAGGGTTAGTTGTCATGGTGCAGGAGCAGATAGGATCAAAGTAGTGGAATGGGGTAGTGGGTTTTTAATGAGTGTAGGGTTAGTTGGCATGGTGCAGGAGCAGATAGGATCAAAGTAGTGGAATGGGGTAGTGGGTTTTTAATGAGTGTAGGGTTAGTTGGCATGGTGCAGGAGCAGATAGGATCAAAGTAGTGGAATGGGGTAGTAGGTTTTTAATGAGTGTAGGGTTAGTTGGCATGGTGCAGGAGCAGATAGGGTCAAAGTAGTGGAATGGGGTAGTGGGTTTTTGATGAGTGTAGGGTTAGTTGGAATGGTGTTACTTAGTATTATCATAATTTCCCCTTTTCCCATTTTCACAAACCCCATTATCACAAAGTAAAATAGATTTATATTATAGTCCAGTTGGGGGCGGTAATGCAACATATTGGATGCCAACCACCGTTAAACTCCAAAGAAGAAGAAACGTTATATTATGTCTATGTACAGTGTTGTAACGATGTCTCTCTCTCTCTCTCTCATTCCATCACTTTTGTGGTAGTTGGTTGTGTGGGTCTCTGGTTATGAATGGGGTGCTGACAGACAATCGTTGATGGATATTTATAGAGCTCTGATCAGGACAACAATTGATTACAGGTGTATAGTTTATGGAACAGCAGCAAAGACTTGTCTTCAGAAGCTGGACAGAATCCAGTATATAGCTTTAAGGATATGTATTGGTGCATTTAAATCAACATCTGTATGTGTCTTACTAGTGGAGGCAGGTGAGATGCCTTTGGATATACGGCGTGATAAATTGTCATTAGCTTATTGGGTTGAAAGGCTGTGAGGTTGAGCATCCCACTGCTACTGTTCTAGATGACTGTTGGGAATATACTAGTAGACAAGGCAGTGGTTTTGGTTGGACAGTTGTAGGTATCAATGTTATTATGGAGAAATGAGAGAATGGGTGTAGTAGTGAGATTCTGCTGGGTCCCAGTCCATTCAGGTGTGGAAGGAAATTAAATTGCAGACCAGTTATCTAAAAGAGCTTTGAAACAAGATATAATTGATATTAATGTTCCACTGGGTAGAGGTGAGGCCAAATGTAAGATCAGAGACATTTTGATAGATGTGTGGCAGAAGAGATGGGACTCTGAGAACAAGGGACATTTATATGTCCTCTAAAGGTCGGTGGACCAAGATTCAAAGGTCAGATTAGGAAGGAAGAGATGGTGTTTACTTGATTGTGTTTAGGACATTGTACATTGAACTGGTTCTTACATCTGGTTGGCAGCATGTGAATGGTTTGTGTCTGGAGGGTATGGTCAATGAAACGGTGGAGCATGTGTTGTTATATTGTTGTAAGGATGTTGAAGAGAGGGAAAGATTGAAGTGTAGGGTCATTGAGGTTGGACGGGGTTGGGGGGGGTTTGGAAGGGATTTGGGGGATGGGGGAGGGTCTATTAGAAGTTACTAGGACTCTTTTATATTTTCTCAGAAGTACTGTTAGGTAGGAGGATTTAGAAATGTTGTAAACCGTGATTGGACACACTCCAGCACAGTAGGTGGAGCCATGCACCTTTAACGTTGGTTTGTGGACCGCCATTATATCACAGAAGAAGAAGTTGGTCTGTGAGGGTTTTGTGGTTCCTGAGGAGGGCTACTATTCTTTTTTATTTTATTTTTCAAGTATTTTCAGAATTTATTAAAGCCAAAGCTAAAGCTACCCTAAACAATTCAATATATCAGTCAATATATTTTCTCTGTGATTTGTTTTTTTCGCGTCAACCGTTCCATCGCATCTTAAAACCTGTTTCATTAACTGTTTAGGCTGCAAGACCGACACCGGTACACTTATGACAACATCCAGCTCAAGTGCAGGGCGCGAAATTCAAAATATATATTTTTAAAATATTTAACTTTCACACATTAACAAGTCCAATACAGCATTTGAAAGATAAACATCTTGTGAATCCAGCCAACATGTCCGATTTTTTAAATGTTTTACAGCGAAAACACCACGTATATTTATGTTAGTTCACCACCAAATACAAAAGAGGACAGACATTTTTCACAGCACAGGTAGCATGCAGGTAGCATGCACAAAGCCAACCTAACTAACCTAGAACCAACCAAACTAACCTAGAAACAACTTCCTCAGATGACAGTCCTATAACATGTTACACAATAAATCTATGTTTTGTTCGAAAAATGTGCATATTTGAGCTATAAATCAGTTTTACATTACTGCTACCATCATAGCTACAGTCAGAAATAGCACGGGAGTAGCCAGAGTAAATACAGACACCAACGTCAACTACCTAATTACTCATCATAAAACATTTATGAAAAATACATGGTGTACAGCAAATGAAAGACAAAGATCTTGTGAATCCAGCCAATATTTCCGATTCTTTAAGTGTTTTACAGCGAAAACACAATATAGCATTATATTAGCTTACTACAATAGCCAACCACACAACAGCATTGATTCATTAGGCACGTTAGCATAGCGAATAAACCAGCAAAAGATATTAATTCTTTCACTAACCTTCTCAAACTCCATCAGATGACAGTCCTATAACATCATATTACACAATTCATATATGGTTTGCTCGAAAATTTGCATATTTAGAGCTGAATTCCGTGGTTATACATTGTAAACATGTAGCAACTTTTTCCCAGAATGTCCGGATCTATTTCTGACACTCACCTATTCTGACCAAATAACTATTCATAAACTTGACTAAAAAATACATGTTGTATAGGAAATGATAGATACACTAGTTCTTAATGCAATCGCCGTGTTAGAATTCTAAAAATAACTTCATTACGACATTCAGCTTACGTTATGGCGAGAGAGCGCCCAAAATCTGGGCGCAAACTAATAGTAAACATGTTCGACAGATATATGAAATAACATCATAAAGGGGTCCTACTTTTGATGATCTTCCATCAGAATGTTGTACATGGGGTCCTTTGTCGGGAACAATCATTGTTTGGTTTTAGAATGTCCTCTTCTCCAGGCATTTTTCCCTCTTGAATTAGCAAGCACACTAGCCAAGTGGCGCTAAGCTCTCCTTCCTGAACAAACGCAGAGAACGCAACACGCCTAACCTCCCGAAAAAAATTAAATAATCTAATAAAACTATATTGAAAAAACATACTTTACGATGATATCACATTTATCAAATAAAATCAGAGCAGGAGATAGTAGCCGTCTATAACGACAGCTTTTCAGAAGGCATTCCCCGGTTCCTTCTCGCGCCTTCCAGAAAACAGGAAATTGGTGTCACCTCATGTCAAGAGCTCTTATTCGACCTCAGATCAAGCTATACACTCCTTTTCTTCTCTCACTGCCTATTGACATCTAGTGGAAGGCGTATGAAGTGCATGTATACTAATAGATATCAAGCAAATGAATAGGGATGCCCTAAAACAGAGCATCGATTTCAGATTTTCCACTTCCTGTCAGGAAGTTTGCTGCAAAATGAGTTCTGTTTTACTCACAGATATAATTCAAACGGTTTTAGAAACTAGAGAGTGTTTTCTATCCAATAGTAATAATAATAAATTGAGTACGAGGCCGTTTGAAATGGGCACCTTTCATCCAAGCTACTCAATACTGCCCCTGCAGCCCAAAGAAGTTAAATTCGACATAAGTTATGTGGCGATGATATCTAGATAACGTTGTATTTAATGTAGTTTTACTATCTGTGCCAGGCTATAAATGACACAGATTATATCTAGTTAACTTTGTATTTAAGTTTCCATGTGAGTCATTTAGGAGACACTCTTATCCAGAGCCACTAGGGTTAAGTGACTAAATCTGCCTAAAAAAGGCGATTTACAGATTTTTCAACTAGTCTGCTACTTAACACCAAGCGGTCCAGGAGGGGAGACCAGTCGTTATTTTCCAGTTCCGTCCAAGAACAGGTTTTAGTGGTCAAATAAAAAGGGAGACTTTTTTTTTTTACCTGCCTGTCCAGGTAAAAGGAGGAGAGTAGAGCAGGACCAAGAGGTGTTCTGTACCTGGCTGTCCAGGAGGGAGGAGAGTAGAGCAGGACCAAGAGGTGTTCTGTACCTGTCTGTCCAGGAGGGAGGAGAGTAGAGCAGGACCAAGAGGTGTTCTGTACCTGTCTGTCCAGGAGGGAGGAGAGTAGAGCAGGACCAAGAGGTGTTCTGTACCTGTCTGTGCAGGAGGGAGGAGAGTAGAGCAGGACCAAGAGGTGTTCTGTACCTGCCTGTCCAGGAGGGAGGAGAGTAGAGAAGGACCAAGAGGTGTTCTGTACCTGTCTGTCCAGGAGGGAGGAGAATAGAGCAGGACCAAGAGGTGTTCTGTACCTGTCTGTCCAGGAGGGAGGAGAGTAGAGCAGGACCAAGAGGTGTTCTGTACCTGTCTGTCCAGGAGGGAGGAGAGTAGAGCAGGACCAAGAGGTGTTCTGTACCTGGCTGTCCAGGAGGGAGGAGAGTAGAGCAGGACCAAGAGGTGTTCTGTACCTGTCTGTCCAGGAGCGGGGGACAAGGCCTGGTGGACCTGGAGAGCAGGGTGGCAGAGTTCTGACTCAATGAGGTGCAGAGAGGCTACTGTACCTACTGTCTCTCTCTGTCTCTGTCTCTCTCTCTGTCTCTCTCTCTGTCTCTCTCTCTCCAGCGCTCTGCACAGGCAGCAGTGGAGGACAGTGATCAGATCTTTACTGAGCTGATCCGCTCCATTGAGAGAAGGAGCTCTGAGGTGAAGGAGCTGATCAGAGCCCAAGAGAAGGCTCAAGTGAGTCAAGCTGAAGGACTCCTGGAGCAACTGAAGCAGGAGATAGCTGAGCTGAGGAAGAGAAGCACTGAGCTGGAGCAGCTCTCACACACAGAGGATCACATCCATTTCCTCCAGGTAACTAAACTGTCTTGTTACATGTGATATGAAATTAACTTCATGTGAAACTATTTATCTCAATCATTATGTTGTCCTGTCTGTATCTCTGTCCCTGTCTCTCTCTCTGTCCGTGTCTCGCTCTCGCTCTCTCTCTATCCCTGTCTCTCTCTCTCTCTGTCCCTGTCTATGTCCCTGTCTCTCCCTCTCTCTGTCCCTGTCCCTGTCTCTACCTCTCTCTGTCCCTGTCTCTCCCTCTCTCTGTCCCTGTCTATCCCTCTCTCTGTCCCTGTCTATCCCTCTCTCTGTCTCTGTCTCTCTCTCTGTCTCTGTCCCTGTCTCTCCCTCTCTTCGTCTCTGTCCCTGTCTCTCCCTCTCTCCGTCTCTGTCTCTCCCTCTCTCTTTCCCTGTCTCTCCGTCTCTGTCCCTGTCTCTCCCTCTCTCCGTCTCTCTCCCTCTCTCCATCTCTGTCCCTGTCTCTGTCCCTCTCTCCGTCTCTCTACCTGTCCCTCTCTCCCTGTCCCTCTCTCCCTCTCTCCGTCTCTGTCCCTGTCTCTCCCTCTCTCTGTCTCTGTCCCTGTCTCTCCCCGTCTCTCTGTCTCTCTCTCTCTGTCTCTCTCTCTCTCTCTCTCTGTCTCTCTCTCTCCCTGTCTCTCTCTCTCCAGAGTTATCAGTCTCTCTCCAGTATCAGTGTATATTCAGACTTACCCAGCATCGTTGTCTGTCCTCTTCAGTACTTTGGAGATGTGAGTAAGACTGTGTCTGAACTGAGAGAGAAACTAGAAGACTTCCTAAAAGGAGAATGGACCAAGATCTCCACTACAGGTGTGTTGAAAACAATAAGAACATCAACTTTAGACCATTGAAAGTTCCCTACTAGTCATATACATGTGGAATATGGTCTGATGATAACATTCCCTCTCTCTGTCAATGTGTTTGTGTGTCTGTAGTGAATATAGTGGATGTTGTACTGCCTCCAGAGCCCAAGACCAGAGAACAGTTGTTACAATGTGAGTCTCTTTATTGTGAAGTAACTAACAGTCTCTTTTTACTGACACTCCTAACAATCCCTCTAGAAATATATAGCAATAGTAGATCTAATCAAAGACTGGGTATCTATCTGACTGCTCATATTTCTGTGATTTGATCTCTGCTGTGCTCTAATCAAAGACAGGGTAGATACAGTATCTGACTTAACTTATTGTTCTGACTCCCCTCATTGGTCTCTGCTCTGCTCTTCTCCCAGATTCCTGTCAGCTCACACTGGACCCAAACACAGCACACACACTCCTCTCTCTGTCTGAAGGGAACAGAAAGGTGAAACGTAGAGGCAAAGTCCAACCATATCCTGATCATCCAGGGAGATTCACCAACTACTGGCAGGTTCTGTGTAGAAAGGGTCTGTCTGGACGCTGTTACTGGGAGGTGGAGTGGACTGGTTATGTTGTTACAGCAGTCTCATATAAAGACATCAGCAGAACAGAGAAAGGTAATGCATTTGGATACAATAACAAGTCCTGGAGTTTACAGTTTAAAGTGCTTAGAGTTTACTGTACCATAGTAGTGGTTATTGGTTCAGACACAATAGTGTTCAGACTAAAGTATCAGGCCCTCAGTCCTCCAGAGTAGGAGTGTACCTGTATCACAAGGCAGGTACTCTGTCTTTCTACAGTGTCTCTGACACAATGACCCTCCTCCACAGAGTCCAGACCACATTCACTCAGCCCCCCTTTCCTGGGTTTTATCTCTCTGGTACTGCTGAGCTGGTTAAACTGTAGTAGGGTCCACATAGATACCAGTCATGCTGGTGTAGTCTATAGCTGAGCTGGTTAAACTGTAGTAGAGTCCACATAGATACTAGTCATGCTGGTGTAGTCTATAGCTGAGCTGGTTAAACTGTAGTAGGGTCCACATAGATACTAGTCAAGCTGGTGTAGTCTATAGCTGAGCTGGTTAAACTGTAGTAGGGTCCACATAGATACTAGTCATGCTGGTGTAGTCTATAGCTGAGCTGGTTAAACTGTAGTAGGGTCCACATAGATACTAGTCATGCTGGTGTAGTCTATAGCTGAGCTGGTTAAACTGTAGTAGGGTCCACATAGATACTAGTCATGCTGGTGTAGTCTATAGCTGAGCTGGTTAAACTGTAGTAGGGTCCACATAGATACTAGTCATGCTGGTGTAGTCTATAGCTGAGCTGGTTAAACTGTAGTAGGGTCCACATAGATACTAGTCATGCTGGTGTAGTCTATAGCTGAGCTGGTTAAACTGTAGTAGGGTCCACATAGATACTAGTCATGCTGGTGTAGTCTATAGCTGAGCTGGTTAAACTGTAGTAGGGTCCACATAGATACTAGTCATGCTGGTGTAGTCTATAGCTGAGCTGGTTAAACTGTAGTAGGGTCCACATAGATACTAGTCATGCTGGTGTAGTCTATAGCTGAGCTGGTTAAACTGTAGTAGGGTCCACATAGATACTAGTCATGCTGGTGTAGTCTATAGCTGAGCTGGTTAAACTGTAGTAGGGTCCACATAGATACTAGTCATGCTGGTGGTGATGGTCCCCAAATGTGATGATTCGTTCTGCTCTGTTTTATCTACAATGATTTGATGATCAATTGATTTGGTCTTCAGAAGATGTCAAGTTTTTGTAATTGCAATGTTTTAATCTTGTACATTTCCATGAATCATGATGTCTGGTGTTGATGTATATTGGTTGTCATTCAGAACCATTGATATGTTTTCTCAGTTGGTTCTCTGTCTCTATGTAATTCTCCTCAGTATCATTGATCAGCTTGTTGGTCCTAATTGATGTGTTCTCTGTCACCTGGAGCTGCATGGAAAATGGTCCAGGAACTAAAGGACAATTCAGGACTAGTCAGCCCACTACAAGCTGGTATCACTTACTTTCTACTAAACTATATGGACTGGTTTCCCAGACACAGATTAATCCTAGTCCTGGACTAAAAAGTATGTTCAATGTAGATGTCCAGGAAACCGGCCCTAAATGTGTCATCTTTCATCCTCCCATACTGCTCAGTCCAGCAACATTAAACCTGTCCAGCAGGTGGTGCTATTGACCAAACAATAAAACCAGCAGATATCTTGACTTGCCACTCAGTAGATCAGTAATGTTCAGAATAGTACTTTAATATCATTGGAGATTGATGGTCTTTTTAATCCACTATCCAGAGTCAGGAACAGATGAAGTTAGGTCTGCTACTGTTCAGTGATTAAATATGATTTATGGTGATGGGAAATAACAAAAAACACTAAACTTCATCTAGTAATAGTTTTCCTTTGTTATTTATTCCAAGGTGTGTCTTTAACTTGTAAATGTATTGTGTGGAGGTGAGCTAGTGGTGTGGCTGATAGAATAGAATGAAAAGGGAGGAGGGGAGGAAGAGGGGAGGAGTGAAGGGCTGTTCAAGAAACCAGATGAGGAAGAGGAAGATGTTCAGGGGAATTACTGGCTCTGTTCCAAATGGTTCCCTATTCCCTATGTAGTGCACTACGGTGCTTCTGACCAGGTCTAAAGTAGTGTTCTACGTAGGGAATAGGGTGTAGATTTATTACAATATCATGCTTTAGTGTTTGGCACAACAATATATTAGATCTCCACCCCCCCACTTCCTGTCTGTCATCCCCCAGTTCTGTTAAGACTTCCTCTCATTGAACTGGGCCTCATTCTAAATGGTCACTTTGTATTGATAGTCCAAAATGGTCTTTACTATGGTTCTACATACAGTACCTGTATTGATAGTCCATACTGGTCTTTACTATGGTTCTACATACAGTACCTGTATTGATAGTCCATACTGGGCTTTACTATGGTTCTACATACAGTACCTGTATTGATAGTCCATACTGGTCTTTACTATGGTTCTACATACAGTATCTGTATTGATAGTCCATACTGGTCTTTACTATGGTTCTACATACAGTATCTGTATTGATAGTCCATACTGGGCTTTACTATGGTTCTACATACAGTACCTGTATTGATAGTCCATACTGGTCTTTACTATGGTTCTACATACAGTACCTGTATTGAATTTTTATTATAGTTTTTATTTTACCTTTATTTAACACATTAAACAACACTATAAACACACATCCAGTACAACAATTACATATTATATTAAAAACACAAACATCTTGACTAAAAACAGCTGGCCTAAAATAAATTACAATCTTCTATGATATATACATCGATCAAGTTTTTAAACTCCAAGGAAACTAGATCATCACATTTTAAAATGTTCAGCAGAGAATTCCAGGACCACGGAGCTGAGTAACTAAAACTATTTCTACCATGACCTGTTCTAATGTTTGCTTCTGTGAGAAGCAAATCAGAATGGGACCGTAATTGATATTTATTTACTGACCTGACTGAAAAAGAACAGAGATAAAATGTAATTTTACCCAACATGGCCTTATAAATCAGTGTCTACCAGTGTTTAAGACTACTCAAGGTCAATGACGACCCTCCAACAACGCTGTAGAGATCACAATGATGTGTTAGACGTTTCTGATTGGTAATGAACCTGAGGGCTGCATGATACACTGAATCAAATGCTCTCAGGGTAGTGGTTGAGGGCTGCATGATACACTGAATCAAGTGCTCTCAGGGTAGTGGCTGAGGGCTGCATGATACACTGAATCAAGTGCTCTCAGGGTAGTGGCTGAGGGCTGCATGATACACTGAATCAAGTGCTCTCAGGGTAGTGGCTGAGGGCTGCATGATACACTGAATCAAGTGCTCTCAGGGTAGTGGCTGAGGGCTGCATGATACACTGAATCAAGTGCTCTCAGGGTAGTGGCTGAGGGCTGCATGATACACTGAATCAAGTGCTCTCAGGGTAGTGGCTGAGGCCTGCATATATATAACATCACTAAAATCTAAAACCGCCAGTAATGTACATCGTACCAGCTCCTTCCTGGCCTCCAGAGAAAAACAAGCCTTATGCCGGTAATAAAAACCTATTTTCAGCTTGAGCTTCCTTATCAAGTTCTCTACATGAACAGTGAAGCTCAGCTTGTCATCAACCCACACACCCAAATATAGGTACACTTTAACTTGCTCTATAGTATGTCCAGACAATGTAGCAATGGCATGATTAGTAACATGCCTGGTATATGAAATTCAGAACCAGCTTCAAATCATACAGATTCTGTTGTATGATGTTAAATGCTCTTTGGGAATTTTCAAAAGCTAAAGATAAACTACTACCACTTGAATAAAGAACAGTATCATCTGCATTAAAATGAACATCCTCTGTTTCATTAAGATCCCCAATGTTGTTGATATACAAAATGAACATCCGCTGTTTCATTAAGATCCCCAATGTTGTTGATTTACAAAAGGAACAACAGTGGGCCCAAAATAGAACCTTGCGGAACACCTGAGCACAACTCTATGGACTCAGATTTACAACCATCCACCATTACACATTGTGTATGATTTGATAGGTAATTTATAAACCAGTCTAGATCATGACCTGTAATTCCACAACATTTTAACCTTTGCACTAACACAGCATGGTCCACGGTGTCAAAAGCTTTCGACAAATCAATAAAGACAGACACACTTGTTGTCAAGAGCACAGTGGATGTCATTTAAAACCTTCAATGTTGCTGAAACAGTGCTGTGGCCAGACCTAAAGCCTGACTGCATTCCATTAAAGAAGTTGTTTTCTTGGAGGCCTTCAGCTCCCTACTAACTAAGGACTCCAGTACCTTTGACAGTACAGACGATGTTGATATGGGTCGATAGTTGTCATGTAACGAAGGATCTCCACCTTTCAGGAGAGACAGTACAGACGATGTTGATATGGGTCGATAGTTGTCAAGTAGCGAAGGATCTCCACCTTTCAGGAGAGGCTGTACAAAAGCAGATTTACATAACTTGGGGATTTCCTTCACGTCAAGCGTGAGGTTAGAAATATAGCGGAGAGCAATGATGTCAGCAGCCAGGTGTAGGAAGCGGGGGTCTAGTTCATCAGGGACAGGGGATTTTGTTCTATCAATTTATTTCAGGGCTTTACACACTTCTGAAACAGAGAAGGATGAGAAGGAGAACCTGGTGAAGGAGTGTACAGGGGTGTCAGGGATGAGAAGGAGAACCTGTTGAAGGAGGGCACAGGGGTGTCAGGGATGAGAAGGAGAACCTGGTGAAGGGGTGTCAGGGATGAGAAGGAGAACCTGGTGAAGGAGTGTACAGGGGTGTCAGGGATGAGAAGGAGAACCTGGTGAAGGGGTGTCAGGGATGAGAAGGAGAACCTGGTGGAGTCCACAGGGGTGTCAGTGATGAGAAGGAGAACCTGGTGAAGGAGTCCACAGGGGTGTCAGGGATGAGAAGGAGAACCTGGTGAATGAGTGCACAGGGGTGTCAGGGATGAGAAGGAGAACCTGGTGAAGGAGTGTACAGGGGTGTCAGGGATGAGAAGGAGAACCTGGTGAATGAGTGTACAGGGGTGTCAGGGATGAGAAGGAGAACCTGGTGAAGGAGTGTACAGGGGTGTCAGGGATGAGAAGGAGAACCTGGTGAATGAGGGCACAGGGGTGTCAGGGATGAGAAGGAGAACCTGGTGAAGGAGTGTACAGGGGTGTCAGGGATGAGAAGGAGAACCTGGTGAAGGAGTGTACAGGGGTGTCAGGGATGAGAAGGAGAACCTGGTGAAGGAGGGCACAGGGGTCTCGGGGATGAGAAGGAGAACCTGGTGAAGGAGTGTACAGGGGTGTCAGGGATGAGAAGGAGAACCTGGTGAAGGAGTGCACAGGGGTGTCAGGGATGAGAAGGAGAACCTGGTGAAGGAGGGCACAGGGGTCTCGGGGATGAGAAGGAGAACCTGGTGAAGGAGTGTACAGGGGTGTCAGGGATGAGAAGGAGAACCTGGTGAAGGAGTGCACAGGGGTGTCAGGGATGAGAAGGAGAACCTGGTGAAGGAGTGTACAGGGGTGTCAGGGAGGAGAAGGAGAACCTGGTGAAGGAGTGTACAGGGGTGTCAGGGAGGAGAAGGAGAACCTGGTGAAGGAGTGTACAGGGGTCTCAGGTAAATTCACAGGCGGGGTTTAACATTTTTAAATAAACTGCCTGCATCTATAAAATGCTGATTCAAGGCTTTCAGAATGGAGCTTCTCTCAGTTACAACCTGAGTGTCGACCAACAATAGTTTGGGAAGCTGTGAATCTTCTGTTCACTCCAAACCTTTCACTACTTGTCAAAATGTGGAGGGATTATTTAAATGATCTGAAGTAGATTTCAGGTAGTGGTCTGCTTTCACTTTTCAGATCATAATGATCTGTAGTAGATTTCAGGGAGTGGTCTGCTTTCACTTTTCAGATCATAATGATCTGTAGTAGATTTCAGGGAGTGGTCTGCTTTCACTTTTCAGATCATAATGATCTGTAGTAGATTTCAGGGAGTGGTCTGCTTTCACTTTTCAGATCATAATGATCTGTAGTAGATTTCAGGGAGTGGTCTGCTTTCACTTTTCAGATCATAATGATCTGTAGTAGATTTCAGGGAGTGGTCTGCTTTCACTTTTCAGATCATAATGATCAGTAGTAGATTTCAGGGAGTGGTCTGCTTTCACTTTTCAGATCATAATGATCTGAGGTAGATTTCAGGGAGTGGTCTGCTTTCACTTTTCAGATAATAATGATCTGTAGTAGCTTTCAGGTAGTGGTCTGCTTTCGCTTTTCAGATCATAATGATCTGTAGTAGATTTCAGGGAGTGGTCTGCTTTCGCTTTTCAGATCATAATGATCTGTAGTAGATTTCAGGGAGTGGTCTGCTTTCACTTTTCAGATCATAATGATCTGTAGTAGATTTTAGGGAGTGGTCTGCTTTCACTTTTCAGATCATAATGATCTGTAGTAGATTTCAGGGAGTGGTCTGCTTTCGCTTTTCAGATCATAATGATCTGTAGTAGATTTCAGGGAGTGGTCTGCTTTCACTTTTCAGATCATAGCCACACCCATATTTCGAAGACGTTTAAAAGCCATCCAATCATCCGCTGAGCCAGACCCTCTTGCTTTAACCCACATAGCATTTAGTTCCCTTATGATTTTAGTAAGTTCCTCAGTAAACCAGGGCTTCTCTCTGCCCTTAATCCTGAATGTATTTAAAGGGGCCTATTGCATACATCCTGGAATGCATTGTGGAAGTAAGAAAAGGCTAATTCAACATCAGGGATTAATTCTATTCCATTCCATGCTGGTTACATCATGTAAAACACCTGGAGTATCAAACAGCTTCCGGTGTCTTTTCGTAATGACACGTGGAGAATGCTCAGGAATTGGACCATCTCTCACACAAGCAAGAGCACATTGATCACTTATGTCATTTGCAGAAATACCAGAAGCATTAAAACGATGAGTATCGGTTAAGATCAAATCAAAGAGGATTTCAGAGGATCCTTTATATTCAACCTCGTGTTGACAATCTGAGTGAGATTATAGGTTTTGTATAGAATTTAGAGATGATCAGAGCTAGATGTTAACCATCCTGATTCAGATCACCCATCAGGACACACTCAGAGTTGACATGCTGTGATAATCTGGAAATACAATCCAGAGAGACAGCAGGAGCAGATGGTCAATAACAACAAGATACAACAATATTTAAACAGGAGCAGATGGTCAATAACAACAAGATACAACAATATTTAAACAGGAGCAGATGGTCTATAACAACAAGACACAACAATATTTAAACAGGAGCAGATGGTCTATAACAACAAGACACAACAATATTTAACCAGGAGCAGATGGTCAATAACAACAAGATACAACAATATTTAAACAGGAGCAGATGGTCTATAACAACAAGATACAACAATATTTAAACAGGAGCAGATGGTCAATAACAACAAGATGCAACAATATTTAAACAGGAGCAGATGGTCAATAACAACAAGATACAACAATATTTAAACAGAGCAGATGGTCAATAACAACAAGATACAACAATATATAAACAGGAGCAGATGGTCTGTAACAACAAGATACAACAATATTTAAACAGGAGCAGATGGTCTGTAACAACAAGATACAACAATATTTAAACAGGAGCAGATGGTCAATAACAACAAGATACAACAATATTTAAACAGGAGCAGATGGTCTATAACAACAAGACACAACAATATTTAAACAGGAGCAGATGGTCAATAACAACAATATACAACAATATATAAACAGGAGCAGATGGTCAATAACAACAAGATACAACAATATATAAACAGGAGCAGATGGTCAATAACAAGATACAACAATATGTAAACAGGAGCAGATGGTCTATAACAACAAGATACAACAATATTTAAACAGGAGCAGATGGTCAATAACAACAAGATACAACAATATTTAAACAGGAGCAGATGGTCAATAACAACAAGACACAACAATATTTAACCAGGAGCAGATGGTCTATAACAACAAGATACAACAATATATAAACAGGAGCAGATGGTCAATAACAACAATATTTAAACAGGAGCAGATGGTCAATAACAACAATATTTAAACAGGAGCAGATGGTCTGTAACAACAAGATACAACAATATTTAAACAGGAGCAGATGGTCAATAACAACAAGACACAACAATATTTAACCAGGAGCAGATGGTCAATAACAACAATATTTAAACAGAGCAGATGGTCTATAACAACAATATTTAAACAGAGCAGATGGTCAATAACATAAGATACAACAATATTTAAACAGGAGCAGATGGTCAATAACAACAAGATACAACAATATTTAAACAGGAGCAGATGGTCTATAACAACAAGATACAACAATATTTAACCAGGAGCAGATGGTCAATAACAACAAGACACAACAATATTTAAACAGGAGCAGATGGTCAATAACAACAATATTTAAACAGAGCAGATGGTCTATAACAACCAGATACAACAATATTTAAACAGGAGCAGATGGTCTATAACAACCAGATACAACAATATTTAAACAGAGCAGATGGTCAATAACAACAATATTTAAACAGAGCAGATGGTCTATAACAACCAGATACAACAATATTTAAACAGAGCAGATGGTCAATAACAACAATATTTAAACAGAGCAGATGGTCTATAACAACCAGATACAACAATATTTAAACAGAGCAGATGGTCTATAACAACAATATTTAAACAGGAGCAGATGGTCAATAACAACAAGATACAACAATATATAAACAGGAGCAGATGGTCAATAACAACAAGATACAACAATATTTAAACAGGAGCAGATGGTCAATAACAACAAGATACAACAATATTTAAACAGGAGCCAAGGTTAAGGTTCAAACACAGATATTCAACTTGCTGAGGTTTAGTAGAAGTCAGACGGCTGAGAACTTGTGTTTTACGTAAACAGCAACATCACCACCCTTAGATTTAACATCTGCACCTAAAACATTGTAACCATTTATGCCAATATGTTAGTCTGCAATATATTTTTGGAGGCAGGTTTCAGAAAGCATAAATACATCAGAGTGGTCAGTTTTATCCATATATCCACAACATGAAGCTTCAGCAGCAGACGTATTACATTCATACGCAGAAACTTCCGCTCTGACTACTTAATTGGGCAGGGGGAAGAATGTCAGGACCTGGGTCAGATTGCACATTTCCAGACAGTAGAAGCAGCAAGATAATGGCCAGTCTAGATCGGGGGTTACAACATTTGGATTTATAGACAGCACTTGAAGGACAATCCATAGTCACCAGAATCTTTAACGCCACAACATTCAGGAGATGTGTAAAGTCCAGAGACATGGTTAAGTACCAAGAAAACAGTCCTGACATGTCAGAGCAAGAGTCCCATTTCTCCCATGTTGTTTGGGATGTATGTGCATAGATCTCACAGGCATTCACAGAGCAGGTGTGTGGTTTCTCCCAAAACTCGAGGGAGAAACAGTCATATATTTCTTCATTCACAGAGCAAGCGTGTGGTTTCTCCCAAAACTCGAGGGAGAAACAATATATATTCCCTCATTCACAGAGCAGGCGTGTGGTTTCTCCCAAAACTCGAGGGAGAAACAGTATATGTTTCCTCATTCACAGAGCAGGCGTGTGGTTTCTCCCAAAACTCGAGGGAGAAACAGTATAGTTTTCCTCATTCACAGAGCAGGCGTGTGGTTTCTCCCAAAACTCGAGGGAGAAACAGTATATTTTTCCTCTTTCACAGAGCAGGCGTGTGGTTTCTCCCAAAACTCGAGGGAGAAACAGTATATATTTCCTCATTCACAGAGCAGGCGTGTAGTTTCTCCCAAAACTCGAGGGAGAAACAGTATATATTTCCTCATTCACAGAGCAGGCATGTAGTTTCTCCCAAAACTCGAGGGAGAAACAGTATATATTTCCTCATTCACAGAGCAGGCGTGTGGTTTCTCCCAAAACTCGAGGGAGAAACAGTATATATTTCCTCTTTCACAGAGCAGGCGTGTAGTTTCTCCCAAAACTCGAGGGAGAAACAGTATATATTTCCTCTTTCACAGAGCAGGCGTGTAGTTTCTCCCTAAACTCGAGGGAGAAACAGTATATATTTCCTCATTCACAGAGCAGGCGTGTGGTTTCTCCCACACCTTTGAACAACAGCAACATGTTCCTCTATGGCCTCATCTTTGACCTGAGAGAAACACAGCATCAATCTAAGACATGTAGCCAACACAATGCTGAACCCTCATTAAATGAGCTAAAACCTCACACACCTGTACCAGACTGGGAGAGACAGACCAGAGCAGGAGAGGACACCTGTACCAGACTGGGAGAGACAGACCAGAGCAGGAGAGGACACCTGTACCAGACTGGGAGAGACAGACCAGAGCAGGAGAGGACACCTTACCTTACTGGGAGAGACAGACCAGAGCAGGAGAGAACACCTGTACCAGACTGGGAGAGACAGACCAGAGCAGGAGAGGACACCTGTACCAGACTGGGAGAGACAGACCAGAGCAGGAGAGGACACCTGTACCAGACTGGGAGAGACAGACCAGAGCAGGAGAGGACACCTGTACCAGACTGGGAGAGACAGACCAGAGCAGGAGAGGACACCTGTACCAGACTGGGAGAGACAGACCAGAGCAGGAGAGGACACCTGTACCAGACTGGGAGAGACAGACCAGGGCAGGCGGGGAGCATTTCCCCCAGTAACAGGTGTCGTGTCTTTGGCTATGCCAGATTAATTGCTATGACACGCTGATGTTAGCTGATAGCTGATAGCTGATAGCTGATAGCTGATAGCAACATAGCTGATAGCAACATAGCTGATGTTGGCTATAAAATAATTTCTCCGTATTTAATATTACCTGATTGAACTAATCAGGTAAATATAATTAACTAGAGAGGGACACCACGAAATAATATTTATAGAGCTGTTATCTTCCGAATAAACTCTGAAAGACCTAGTAATATTTTACATCCATAGCAGTCACATTAATCGTAATTTTATTCAGTCTCATCTGAAAGTGGTAAATCCTTGGTTATCTGCAAGAATCCTGGCTAACAAGTTGAATCAGCAATTCAAAATTGGGTTTAATTATTTATTTACTAAATACCTAACTAATCACACAGAATTACACATACACAATTAAATCATAACTTGATCAGAAATTGCCGTCATAAAGGAAAACGTCCCTAGCGGGCGGAATAGATATGACAGCTTGTTACACGAAGAAAAGGAGCGGGATTTTAGTGAAAGAGCGGGAGACTGGAACCTAGGTGAGCTGTGCTATCGTAAATACAGAATCTTATGCATTCTATATTACCGCCCATTTGAAAAGGAAAATGCAATAAATATTTACTCTGAGCTGCGCTTCAGTAGGTTGGTGGTAGATGGAAGACCGTCTTGCCAAACCGAGTCCTCTGTCCTTTGAAGAATGTCTCTGGTGGTCACTGGATAAGTTGGACGGGATACTCTGACTGTCCTTCCTAACCTGCGTTTGTAGCGGCTGTTGCTAACTCAACGGCTAGGAGTTATCACTTCTGTAGTGAATACGAGTTCAAAGTTCATACCATTTGCAACCAAAGTCCATGCTGATGTTGGCTTAGTTCTGTAGTTATTATCTGAACCATTCTGACATCGGATCGTCATCGTAATGTACCCGGAACAGAAAGTTATATTTTTGTCAATGCTTATATAGTGGAGGGAGAGGGGTGTGTCTGAAAAGTTTATAACCCATGTCTCTTCACAGGGGCGGGCCCCTGGTTGAGCAGAAGCCAAGCTTATGAAAACACAAATCTCTCATTTGGAAGCTAAAATTAAATTTCATCTCTTCACAAATAATTTCATATTCAAACATTTGAATTAACTTCTTGCCACTATAGGGGGTGCTGTTTCGCATTAGCATAATTTGGTCTACAGATTAAACTGCCTAGTACTCAATTCTTGCTCGTACAATATGCATATTATTGTTATTATTGGATAGAAAACACTCTCTAGTTTCTATAGCCGTTTGAATTATGTCTCTGAGTGGAACAGAACTCATTCTACAGCACTTTTCCTGACAGGGAGTGAGATTTCAGAAATCTTGGCCTCTGGTCCCAGATCAGTTTTAAAGTCCCTGTAAATGCTATGAGGATACAAACACTGATAGGTGGTAATATGATGTTACAGGAGTGTCATCGGAAGAATTCTGAGAAGGTTAGTGAAAAAATTTATATATTTTGGCGATGATAACGATATCGCTCTCTTTGGCTTGAATCAATGCTCGGGTAACGTTTGCATATGTGGTATGCTAATATAACGATTTATTGTGTTTTCGCTGTAAAACACTTAGAACATCTGAAATATTGTCTGAATTCACAAGATCTGTGTCTTTCCATTGCTGTGAGCTGTGTATTTTTAAGAAATGTTTTATGATTAGTAATTAGGTAATACACGTTGCTCTCTGTATTTATTCTAGTCGAGTTGTGATGGTGGGTGCAATTGTAAACTATGATTTCTACCTGAAATATGCACATTTTTCTAACAAAACCTATCCTATACAATAAATATGTTATCAGACTGTCATCTGATGAGGTTTTTTCTTGGTTAGTGGCTATCAATATCTTTATTTGGCCGAATTGGTGATAGCTACTGGTGGAGAGAAAAAATGGTGGACAAAGAAAAATGGTGTCTTTTGCTAACGTGGTTAGCTAATAGATTTACATATTTTGTCTTCCCTGTAAAACATTTTAAAAATCTGAAATGGTGGCTTTATTCACAAGATCTGTATCTTTCATTTGGTGTCTTGGACTTGTGATTTAATGATATTTAGATGCTACTATTTAATTGTGACGCTATGCTAGCGATGCTAATCAGTGTGGGGGGGGGGGGGTGGGGGGTGATCCCGGATCCGGGGTTGAGAGGCGTGAAAAGTTAAACAACAATTCCATGTGAATCCGATACCTCTGACGTGTAGACTTTCCACAGTAGAGTTTATGTCATTCTATCATTGATGAGAATGTGTCAGAGGGCAACCGAAATGACATAATATACCTTAAGTACCACCGCATATGTTCAGTTGGTCGGATTTACCAGAATATAGTTCATTTCCCCCCCAACTTCTGATGTTCTCAGAATCTCTATGTTAACCAATGGGTTTTCTTATGTCACATCAGTTATAGTAGGGAGAGAGAAAAAGGGGGAAAGAGGTATTTATGACTGTCACCTACCCACAGGCCAACGTCATGACACAGGGGATGTGAGAGTGTCCAGAGATGAGTCTTTCCTTGAAGCAGGAACACAGAGCACAACTAGGACAGCATCACACTTTCTGCTCTACACAAACTACAGGACCAATCAAAAGCTGGGACACACCTGACATAGACAATCAGGTGAGAACACATGATAGTCCCACTGAGCTCACTGGGACACACCTGACATAGACAATCAGGTGAGAACATGACAGTCCCACTGAGCTCGATGGGACACACCTGACATAGACAATCAGGTGAGAACATGACAGTCCCACTGAGCTCAAACCAGATGGGATGGCGTATCGCTGCAGAATGATGTGGTAGACATGCTGGTTAAGTGCGCCTTGAATTCTAAATACATCATAGACAGTGTCACCAGCAAAGCACCCCCACACCATCACACCTCCTCCTATCAAGTGAAATGTGAATGACTATCAATTGCTGCAAAGAAACCACTACTAAAGGACACCAATAAGAAGAAGAGACTTGCTTGGGCCAAGAAACACGAGCAATGGACATTAGACCGGTGGAAATCTGTCCTTTGGTCTGATGAGTCCAAATGTAAGACTTCTGGTTCCAACCGCCGTGTCTTTGTGAGAAGCAGAGTAGGTGAACAGATGATCTCTGAATGTGTATTTTCCACCGTGAAGCATGGAGGAGGAGGTGTGATGGTGCTTTACTGGTGACACTGTCAGTAATTCATTTAGAATTCAAGGTAGACTTAACCAGCATGGTTACCACAGCATTCTGCAGCGATACACCATCCCATCTGGTTTGCGCTTAGTGGGACTATCATTTCTTTTTCAGCAGGACAATGACCCAACACACCTCCAGGCTGTGTAAGGGCTATTTGACCAAGAAGGAGAGTGATGGAGTGCTGCATCAGATGACCTGGCCTCCACTTGATTTGTTTAACACGTTGTTGGTTACTACATGATTCCATATGTGTTATTTCATAGTTTTGATGTCTTCACTATTATTCTACAATGTAGAAAATAGTAAAAATAAAGAAAAACCCTTGAATGTGTAGATGTGTCCAGACTTTTGACTGGTCCTGTATGTTAAGGGGATGGTTCCCCCCAATAGAAAGGTTCATATCTCTAAATACCATCTTATTAGATGGAGCCATTTCCCCCCATTAGTTTGGGATTCAGACCTGCAGTCATCTTGATTTCAGACACTTTGGAGAAGTGTTCCACAGGCAGTAAATCTATTGTAGAATAAATGGAACCTGGATCCATTTCATTCTATTAACATGGTTTATGTGTTATAGCAGTAATGGGGTTAAACTGATATTAAAATGACAACTCCATAGGTGGTACCAGGTCAGGGGAGTTCATCTCTGCTCCCAGCATCCCTGGGACAGTACTGATCAACATAGCTGACCTGATGCAGAGGTGGACCAGTGATGTTTTCCTCTCAGTGGTGAGACTTGCCCTTCCATTTGACACACCTTTACCTGATGAGATCATACAAGACGTTACAGGCTTATTGCACGTGGAAACAGACCTGCCTTAAAATAATGTTGAATGTTTAATAAGCAGTGTTTGATTGAGTTTGTTGTAATGGAAACAATAGAAAAGTCCTAAAGGTACAAACAAACCCTAGGGTCGTATTCGTTAGAGAACACTGTAGCAAAACATTTAGCAACATAATTATTTTAGTTCAGTTAGTCCCTCCCTGTTTCAGTTGATTTTCTTCAGTTTGGTGCCTCGTGAATATGATTCAAGTCTCCGTGGAAACATCAATGTAAATTCAACTTTGATTTTTACTCCTCACTTTCCCTTCCAGGTCCATAGGGTTTTACTGCCCCCTGCTGGAGACTGGAGCACACTGCAGTCCCTTTCAGGTCCATAGGGTTTTACTGCCCCCTGCTGGAGACTGGAGCACACTGCAGTCCCTTTCAGGTCCATAGGGTTTTACTGCCCCCTGCTGGAGACTGGAGCACACTACAGTCCCTTTCAGGTCCATAGGGTTTTACTGCCCCCTGCTGGAGACTGGAGCACACTGCAGTCCCTGGCTTTCTTTGTGCAGCCGGATGATGAGGCCCTCATCAATACAGGTACTGTATGTAGAACCATAGTAAAGACCAGAATGGACTATCAATACAGGTACTGTATGTAGAACCATAGTAAAGACCAGTATGGACTATCAATACAGGTACTGTATGTAGAACCATAGTAAAGCCCAGTATGGACTATCAATACAGGTACTGTATGTAGAACCATAGTAAAGCCCAGTATGGACTATCAATACAGGTACTGTATGTAGAACCATAGTAAAGACCAGTATGGACTATCAATACAGGTACTGTATGTAGAACCATAGTAAAGACCAGTATGGACTATCAATACAGGTACTGTATGTAGAACCATAGTAAAGACCAGTATGGACTATCAATACAGGTACTGTATGTAGAACCATAGTAAAGCCCAGTATGGACTATCAATACAGGTACTGTATGTAGAACCATAGTAAAGCCCAGTATGGACTATCAATACAGGTACTGTATGTAGAACCATAGTAAAGACCAGTATGGACTATCAATACAAAGTGACCATTTAGAATGAGGCCCAGTTCAATGAGAGGAAGTCTTAACAGAACTAGGGGATGACAGACAGGAAGTGGGGGGGTGGAGATATAATATATTGTTGTGCCAAACACTAAAGCATGATATTGTAATAAATCTACACCCTATTCCCTACGTAGAACACTACTTTAGACCTGGTCAGAGGCACCGTAGTGCACTACGTAGGGAAAAGGGAACCATTTGGAACAGAGACAGTAATTCCCCTGAACATCTTCCTCTTCCTCATCTGGTTTCTTGAACAGCCCTTCACTCCTCCCCTCTTCCTCCCCTCCTCCCTTTTCATTCTATTCTATCAGCCACACCATTAGCTCACCTCCACACAATACATTTACAAGTTAAAGACACACCTTGGAATAAATAACAAAGGAAAACTATTACTAGATGAAGTTTAGTGTTTTTTATTATTTCCCATCACCATAAATCATATTTAATCACTGAACAGTAGCAGACCTAACTTCATCTGTTCCTGACTCTGGATAGTGGATTAAAAAGACCATCAATCTCCAATGATATTAAAGTACTATTCTGAACATTACTGATATACTGAGTGGCAAGTCAAGATATCTGCTGGTTTTATTGTTTGGTCAATAGCACCACCTGCTGGACAGGTTTAATGTTGCTGGACTGAGCAGTATGGGAGGATGAAAGATGACACATTTAGGGACGGTTTCCTGGACATCTACATTGAACATACTTTTTAGTCCAGGACTAGGATTAATCTGTGTCTAGGAAACCAGTCCATATAGTTTAGTAGAAAGTAAGTGATACCAGCTTGTAGTGGGCTGACTAGTCCTGAATTGTCCTTTAGTTCCTGGACCATTTTCCATGCAGCTCCAGGTGACAGAGAACACATCAATTAGGACCAACAAGCTGATCAATGATACTGAGGAGAATTACATAGAGACAGAGAACCAACTGAGAAAACCTATCAATGGTTCTGAATGACAACCAATATACATCAACACCAGACATCATGATTCATGGAAATGTACAAGAGTAAAACATTGCAATTACTAAAATATGAAAACATTGAATTTTAATTCATAACAAATCAGTTTACCAGCTCAGCAGAACCAGAGAAAAGGTGAAAATATCCAATCCTAAACCCAGGATAGAGGGGCTGAGTGAATGTGGTCTGGACTCTGTGAAGGAGGGTCATTGTGTCAGAGACACTGTAGAAGGACAGAGTACCTGCCTTGTGATCCAGGTACACTCCTACTCTGGAGGACTGAGGGCCTGATACTTTAGTCACAACATTATTGTGTATGAAACAATAACCACCTCTATAGTAATGTAAACTCCAGGACTTGTTATTGTATCCAAATCCACCATCTTCCTCTGTTCTGCTGATGTCTTTATATGAGACTGCTGTAACAACATTACCAGTCCACTCCACCTCCCAGTAACAGCGTCCAGACAGACCCTCTCTACACAGAACCTGACACCAGTTGGTGAATCTGTCTGGATGGTCAGGATATGGTTGGACTTGGCGTGTATATGTCACCTTTCTGTTCCCTTCAGACAGAGAGAGGAGTGTGCCTGCTGTGTTTGGGTCCAGTGTGAGCTGACAGGAATCTGGGAGAAGAGCAGAGCAGAGACCAATGAGGGGAGTCAGAACAATAAGTTAAGTCAGATACTGTATCTACCCTGTCTTTGATTAGAGCACAGCAGAGATCAAATCACAGAAATATGAGTCAGATAGATACCCAGTCTTTGATTAGATCTACTATTGCTATATATTTCTAGAGGGATTGTTAGGAGTGTCAGTAAAAAGAGACTGTTAGTTACTTCACAATAAAGAGACTCACATTGTAACAACTGTTCTCTGGTCTTGGGCTCTGGAGGCAGTACAACATCCACTATATTCACTACAGACACACAAACACATTGACAGAGAGAGGGAATGTTATCATCAGACCATATTCCACATGTATATGACTAGTAGGGAACTTTCAATGGTCTAAAGTTGATGTTCTTATTGTTTTCAACACACCTGTAGTGGAGATCTTGGTCCATTCTCCTTTAAGGAAGTCTTCTATTTTCTCTCTCAGTTCAGACACAGTCTTACTCACATCTCCAAAGTACTGAAGAGGACGGACAACGATGCTGGGTAAGTCTGAAGATACACTGATACTGGAGAGAGACTGATAACTCTGGAGAGAGAGAGAGAGAGAGAGAGAGAGAGAGACGGAGAGAGAGACGGAGAGAGGAAGCGAGAGACAGAGAGAGAGGGACAGAGAGAGATAGGGACAGAGAGAAAGAGAGAGGGATGGAGAGAGAGGGAGAGAGAGAGGAAGCGAGAGAGAGGGAGAGAGAGAGGAAGCGAGAGACAGAGAGAGAGAGGGACAGAGAGAGAGAGAGAGGGACAGAGAGGGACAGAGAGAGAGAGGGACAGAGAAGGACAAAGAGGGGGAGGGACAGAGATGGACAGAGACAGACAGAGGTAGAGAAAGAGAGAGACAGAGATAAAGAGACAGAGGGACAGAGCCAGATGGACCGACAGAGGGACCAACAGAGAGAAAGAGGGACAACAGAGAGAAAGCGAGGGACAGACAGAGAGAGAGAGGGACGAACAGAGAGAGAGAGAGGGACAGACAGAGAGAGAGAGGGACAGACAGAGAGAGAGAGGGACGGACAGAGAGAGAAGGACGGACAGAGAGAGAGAGGGACGGACAGAGAGAGAGAGAGAGGGACGGACAGAGAGAGAGAGAGGGACAGACAGAGAGAGAGAGGGACAGACAGAGAGAGAGAGGGACGGACAGAGAGAGAAGGACGGACAGAGAGAGAGGGACGGACAGAGAGAAAGAGAGGGACGGACAGAGAGAGAGACAGGGACGGACAGAGAGAGAGAGAGGGACAGAGAGAGGGAGGGACATAGCGAGAGAGAGAGAGAGAGGGAGAGTGAGGGACGGACAGAGAGACAGGACAACATAATGATGTAGATGAATAGTTTCACATGAAGTAAATTTCATATGACATGTAACAAGTTTAGTTACCTGGAGGAAATGGATGTGATCCTCTGTGTGTGAGAGCTGCTCCAGCTCAGTGCTTCTCTTCCTCAGCTCAGCTATCTCCTGCTTCAGTTGCTCCAGGAGTCCTTCAGCTTGACTCACTTGAGCCTTCTCTTGGGCTCTGATCAGCTCCTTCACCTCAGAGCTCCTTCTCTCAATGGAGCGGATCAGCTCAGTAAAGATCTGATCACTGTCCTCCACTGCTGCCTGTGCAGAGCACTGGGGAGAGAGAGAGAGAGAGAGAGAGGGAGAGAGAGACAGAGAGAGAGAGAGAGAGAGAGAGAGACAGAGAGACAGAGAGAGACAGAGAGACAGAGAGACAGAGAGAGAGAGAGACAGTAGGTACAATAGCCTCTCTGCACCTCATTGAGTCAGAACTCTGCCACCCTGCTCTCCAGGTCCACCAGGCCTTGTCCCCCCTCCTGGACAGACAGGTACAGAACACTTCTTGGTCCTGCTCTACTCTCCTCCCTCCTGGACAGACAGGTACAGAACACCTCTTGGCCCTGCTCTACTCTCCTCCCTCCTGGACAGACAGGTACAGAACACCTCTTGGCCCTGCTCTACTCTCCTCCCTCGTGGACAGACAGGTACAGAACACCTCTTGGCCCTGCTCTACTCTCCTCCCTCCTGGACAGACAGGTACAGAACACCTCTTGGTCCTGCTCTACTCTAATCCCTCCTGGACAGGCAGGTACAGAACACCTCTTGGTCCTGCTATACTCTCCTCCCTCCTGGACAGGCAGGTACAGAACACCTCTTGGTCCTGCTCTACTCTCCTCCCTCCTGGACAGACAGGTACAGAACACCTCTTGGTCCTGCTCTACTCTCCTCCCTCCTGGACAGACAGGTACAGAACACCTCTTGGTCCTGCTCTACTCTCCTCCCTCCTGGACAGGCAGGTACAGAACACCTCTTGGTCCTGCTCTACTCTCCTCCCTCCTGGACAGACAGGTACAGAACACCTCTTGGTCCTGCTCTACTCTCCTCCCTCCGGACAGACAGGTACAGAACACCTCTTGGTCCTGCTCTACTCTCCTCCCTCCTGGACAGGCAGGTAAAAAAAAATGTCTCCCTTTTTATTTGACCACTAAAACCTAAATACATGAATGTGTCCTGTCAGAATCTTTTCCTCTCCGTTAACCGTTAGCTAGCAGTCTCGAGCCACAGCTGACGTTGACCACAATGAGCTACAAGTAGGACTGAGGTCACTAGCGGTGCAGCAGCCTCTGCAGCAGCAGCCTCCCCCGGGTCCTAGTGCCCGCCCGGTAACACGGTTAAGATGCGATGGAACGGTTGACGGGAAACAACAAATCACAGAGAAAATATATTGACTGATATATTGAATTGTTTAGGGTAGCTTTAGCTTTGGCTTTAATAAATTCAGAAAATACTTGAAAACTAAAAGAAAAAAGAATAGTAGCCCTCCTCAGGAACCACAAAACCCTCACAGACCAACTTCTTCTTCTATGATATACTGGCGGTCCACAAACCAACGTTAAAGGTGCATGGCGCCACCTACTGTGCTGGAGTGTGTCCAATCACGGTTTACGACATTTCTAAATCCTCCTACCTAACTCAGAACTTCTGAGAAAATAAAAAAGAGTCCTACTAACTTCTAATAGACCCTCCCCCATCCCCCAAATCCCTTCCAAACCCCCCCAACCCCGTCCAACCTCAATGACCCTACACTTCAATCTTTCCCTCTTTATGATAATACTAATAAAACACCCTTCCAACTAACCCTACACTCATTAAAAACCCACTACCCCATTCCACTACTTTGACCCTATCTGCTCCTGCACCATGCCAACGACCTGGGAGGACGGGACACCACCACTCAACACACCCTGGAACTCTTCTGAAGTCAAATCTCGTATGACCAAATACTTCTCTGGTTCTGAACTCTTCACCCCACCTTCTACCTCACTTAACTCTCCCTCATTCGTTTCCATTTCACCTCCAGAACTCAGTCTGGCACACGACTCACTCTGTTTGCACTTGAATTATAACATTTGAAATGTCTCTATTCTTTTGAAAATAAATGTTTAATGTTTACTGTTCATTCATGATTGTTTATTATCTATTTCACTTGCTTTGGCATAGTAAAGCTATGTTTCCCATGCCAATAAAGATCTTTGAATTGAATAGAGAGAGAGCTCCATGTTAATGTATAGGGGACATGAGTCAGTCATGGTTACTCATGGTTATGTGATGAGGTAGCCCCGCCTGCTACTTCTAAATCAGTGTCTGTCCAATAGGGAATGTCCTCTTGGTGTAACGGTCAAGATGTTGGTTTCTCCCACGGTAGACCTGGGTTCATATCCCGTCAGTTACATTAAACAGTCTGATGGGACACAGTGGGATTGGAGAAGGTCCCCTCTCTCTCTGATTGGAGGAGACAGGTGAAATGGTGTGTCTTCTCCGGTCAATAATACTCACCTTGAGAGACTTCACAGCTTTTTGGAGATTCTTCAGCTCCTTCTCTCTCTCCTGGAATCTCTGCTGGACCTTCTGCTGACTCATCCCCAGCTGCCTCTGTGGGGAATCACTCTTCAATGAGCTATCACGCTTTATTAGTCCAGTAGATCAATAGTATAGTAATGTGACATAGGACCCATAGAGAGGAAGGTCTACAATCCTGAGGAAGTCCCTTTACAATATTATATTATGTTGCTATGTGAATGATTATAGTTTTTATGCTAGGCCTACATGTATCAAGGGGTTGAGACTGAACTTTGGACTCATAAAAGGCCATTCAGAATGATAATAGTGTTTGACTTTAGAAAATGGTGATACATTTGGAGAATCTGGGTTAACATATCTATATACTCAAGGTTTGTGTTCATATTTGTGGATCCATTTCATTTGAATGATCTCATATTCAAACAGATCTAGTTCCTACTGTATCTTTAATTCTTTGTTTATCAGACAGTCACCAACAAGTTGTTCTGGTCTTACCTGTTTCTCAGTCCTCTCTGCTGCAGCTGACACTGTATCATGGCCTTTATGTTCATCCATTGTACACAGATAACAGATACACTGCTGATCGGTACGACAGTAAACCTCCAGCAGTTTGTCATGATGAGAGCAGATCTTCTCCTGTAGTTGTGCGGTGGCTTTGACCAGCTTGTGCTTCTTGAAACCAGGAAATTCATAGTGAGGTTGGAGGTGAGTCTCACAGTAAGAGGCCAGACACGCCAGACAGGACATGAGGGCTTTCTGCTTTCTGGTCCCAGTGCAGAAATCACACGCCACATCTCCAGGTCCAGCATAGCACAGAGCAGGAAGGGGAGCAGCCTGGAGTCCTGTCTTCCTCAGTTTCTCCACCAGCTCAGCCAACATGTTATTTTTCCTCAGATTAGGCCTTAGAGTGAAGGTCTCTCTGCATTGAGGACAGCTATAGACCCCTTTCAGAACATCCTGATCCCAGCAGCCCTCAATACAGATTCTACAGTAATTGTGTCCACAGGCAGTAGTGACCGGCTCCTTCAGTAGATCCAGACAGACAGAACAACAGAACTGGTCCTGGTCAGGCAGAACTCCCTGCTGAGCCATTTGAACGGTTGTTCACTCTCACACAGACAGACGACACAGAGAATCAGATCAGTTTCGTTTCCTAAGAAGAGAGTTTGTGGGAGGGGGAGGGACTTCCTTGTTCTGCCAGAGGGGAGGGGTTAGAAGGAGGGAGGGGTTAGAGGAATGGAGGAAGAGAGAGAGGAACTGCATGCAACAGCAAGAGGGAGACAAATAGTTTTGTTCCAAGGTTAGAGCCCTTAACATGCAACAAATGACATAATGAATCTTAAAATGTGAGTTGTTGGAATATCTGAAGGGTAACAGTTTCTATGAAGTATGTCTGTATCATTAATTTAATGACCTTTATAATGCCTTATAATACACCTATGTGTTGTAATTAATCAATAAGGCCTGAGGAGGTGTGGTATATGGTTAATATACAGCACCACGGATAAGGACTGAGGATGTGTGGTATATGGTTAATATACAGTATCATGGATAAGGACTGAGGAGGTGTGGTATATGGTTAATATACAGTACCACGGATAAGGACTGAGGAGGTGTGGTATATGGTTAATATACAGCACCACAGATAAGGACTGAGGAGGTGTGGTATATGGTTAATATACAGTACCACGGATAAGGACTGAGGAGGTGTGGTATATGGTTAATATACAGTACCACGGATAAGGACTGAGGAGGTGTGGTATATGGTTAATATACAGCACCACAGATAAGGACTGAGGAGGTGTGGTATATGGTTAATATACAGTACCACGGATAAGGCCTGAGGAGGTGTGGTATATGGTTAAGATACAGCACCACGGATAAGGACTGAGGAGGTGTGGTATATGGTTAATATACAACACCACGGATAAGGACTGAGGAGGTGTGGTATATGGTTAATATACAGTACCACGGATAAGGCCTGAGGAGGTGTGGTATATGGTTAATATACAGTACCACGGATAAGGACTGAGGAGGTGTGGTATATGGTTAATATACAGTACCACGGATAAGGACTGAGGAGGTGTGGTATATGGTTAATATACAGTACCACGGATAAGGACTGAGGAGGTGTGGTATATGGTTAATATACAACACCACGGATAAGGACTGAGGAGGTGTGGTATATGGTTAATATACAGTACCACGGATAAGGACTGAGGAGGTGTGGTATATGGTTAATATACAGTACCACGGATAAGGACTGAGGAGGTGTGGTATATGGTTAATATACAGTACCACGGATAAGGGCTGAGGAGGTGTGGTATATGGTTAATATACAGTACCACGGATAAGGCCTGAGGAGGTGTGGTATATGGTTAATATACAGCACCACGGATAAGGACTGAGGAGGTGTGGTATATGGTTAATATACAGTACCACGGATAAGGACTGAGGAGGTGTGGTATATGGTTAATATACAGTACCACGGATAAGGACTGAGGAGGTGTGGTATATGGTTAATATACAACACCACGGATAAGGACTGAGGAGGTGTGGTATATGGTTAATATACAGTACCACGGATAAGGCCCGAGGAGGTGTGGTATATGGTTAATATACAGCACCACGGATAAGGACTGAGGAGGTGTGGTATATGGTTAATATACAGCACCACGGATAAGGACTGAGGAGGTGTGGTATATGGTTAATATACAGTACCACGGATAAGGACTGAGGAGGTGTGGTATATGGTTAATATACAGCACCACGGATAAGGCCTGAGGAGGTGTGGTATATGGTTAATATACAGCACCACGGACAAGGACTGAGGAGGTGTGGTATATGGTTAATATACAGCACCATGGATAAGGACTGAGGAGATGTGGTATATGGTTAATATACAGTACCACGGATAAGGACTGTTCTTAGACAAGACACACCGTGGATTGAGAATTATCTACCACTTTCAAAAATACAATCAAATGTTATTTTATTGGTCGCATACACATATTTATCAGATGTTATTGTGGGTGTAGTGAAATGCTTGTGTTCCTGGCTCCAACAGTGCAGTAATATCTAACATTGCTTGTATTCCTGGCTCCAGCAGTGTAGTAATATTTACATTTACATTTAAGTCATTTAGCAGACGCTCTTATCCAGAGCGACTTACAAATTGGTGCATTCACCTTATGACATCCAGTGGAACAGCCACTTTACAATAGTGCATCAGATCTTTTAAGGGGGGGGGGGGCAGAAGGATTGCTTTATCCTAGGTATTCCTTGAAGAGGTGGGGTTTCAGGTGTCTCCGGAAGGTGGTGATTGACTCCGCTGTCCTGGCGTCGTGAGGGAGTTTGTTCCACCATTGGGGGGCCAGAGCAGCGAACAGTTTTGACTGGGCTGAGCGGGAACTGTACTTCCTCAGTGGTAGGGAGGCGAGCAGGCCAGAGGTGGATGAACGCAGTGCCCTTGTTTGGGTGTAGGGCCTGATCAGAGCCTGAAGGTGCTGAGGTGCCGTTCCCCTCACAGCTCCGTAGGCAAGCACCATGGTCTTGTAGCGGATGCGAGCTTCAACTGGAAGCCAGTGGAGAGAGCGGAGGAGCGGGGTGACGTGAGAGAACTTGGGAAGGTTGAACACCAGACGGGCTGCGGCGTTCTGGATGAGTTGTAGGGGTTTAATGGCACAGGCAGGGAGCCCAGCCAGCAGCGAGTTGCAGTAATCCAGACGGGAGATGACAAGTGCCTGGATTAGGACCTGCGCCGCTTCCTGTGTGAGGCAGGGTCGTACTCTGCGGATGTTGTAGAGCATGAACCTACAGGAACGGGCCACCGCCTTGATGTTGGTGGAGAACGACAGGGTGTTGTCCAGGATCACGCCAAGGTTCTTAGCGCTCTGGGAGGAGGACACAATGGAGTTGTCAACCGTGATGGCGAGATCATGGAACGGACAGTCCTTCCCCGGGAGGAAGAGCAGCTCCGTCTTGCCGAGGTTCAGCTTGAGGTGGTGATCCGTCATCCACACTGATATGTCTGCCAGACATGCAGAGATGCGATTCGCCACCTGGTCATCAGAAGGGGGAAAGGAGAAGATTAATTGTGTGTCGTCTGCATAGCAATGATAGGAGAGACCATGTGAGGTTATGACAGAGCCAAGTGACTTGGTGTATAGCGAGAATAGGAGAGGGCCTAGAACAGAGCCCTGGGGGACACCAGTGGTGAGAGCGCGTGGTGAGGAGACAGATTCTCGCCACGCCACCTGGTAGGAGCGACCTGTCAGGTAGGACGCAATCCAAGCGTGGGCCGCGCCGGAGATGCCCAACTCGGAGAGGGTGGAGAGGAGGATCTGATGGTTCACAGTATCGAAGGCAGCCGATAGGTCTAGAAGGATGAGAGCAGAGGAGAGAGAGTTAGCTTTAGCAGTGCGGAGCGCCTCCGTGATACAGAGAAGAGCAGTCTCAGTTGAGTGACTAGTCTTGAAACCTGACTGATTTGGATCAAGAAGGTCATTCTGAGAGAGATAGCAGGAGAGCTGGCCAAGGACGGCACGTTCAAGAGTTTTGGAGAGAAAAGAAAGAAGGGATACTGGTCTGTAGTTGTTGACATCGGAGGGATCGAGTGTAGGTTTTTTCAGAAGGGGTGCAACTCTCGCTCTCTTGAAGACGGAAGGGACGTAGCCAGCGGTCAAGGATGAGTTGATGAGCGAGGTGAGGTAAGGTAGAAGGTCTCCGGAAATGGTCTGGAGAAGAGAGGAGGGGATAGGGTCAAGCGGGCAGGTTGTTGGGCGGCCGGCCGTCACAAGACGCGAGATTTCATCTGGAGAGAGAGGGGAGAAAGAGGTCAAAGCACAGGGTTGGGCAGTGTGAGCAGAACCAGCGGTGTCGTTTGACTTAGCGAACGAGGATCGGATGTCGTCGACCTTCTTTTCAAAATGGTTGACGAAGTCGTCTGCAGAGAGGGAGGAGGGGGGGGGGAGGGGGAGGAGGATTCAGGAGGGAGGAGAAGGTGGCAAAGAGCTTCCTAGGGTTAGAGGCAGATGCTTGGAATTTAGAGTGGTAGAAAGTGGCTTTAGCAGCAGAGACAGAAGAGGAAAATGTAGAGAGGAGGGAGTGAAAGGATGCCAGGTCCGCAGGGAGGCGAGTTTTCCTCCATTTCCGCTCGGCTGCCCGGAGCCCTGTTCTGTGAGCTCGCAATGAGTCGTCGAGCCACGGAGCGGGAGGGGAGGACCGAGCCGGCCTGGAGGATAGGGGACATAGAGAGTCAAAGGATGCAGAAAGGGAGGAGAGGAGGGTTGAGGAGGCAGAATCAGGAGATAGGTTGGAGAAGGTTTGGGCAGAGGGAAGAGATGATAGGATGGAAGAGGAGAGAGTAGCGGGGGAGAGAGAGCGGAGGTTGGGACGGCGCGATACCATCCGAGTAGGGGCAGTGTGGGAAGTGTTGGATGAGAGCGAGAGGGAGAAGGATACAAGGTAGTGGTCGGAGACTTGGAGGGGAGTTGCAATGAGGTTAGTGGAAGAACAGCATCTAGTAAAGATGAGGTCAAGCGTATTGCCTGCCTTGTGAGTAGGGGGGGAAGGTGAGAGGGTGAGGTCAAAAGAGGAGAGGAGTGGAAAGAAGGAGGCAGAGAGGAATGAGTCAAAGGTAGACATGGGGAGGTTAAAGTCACCCAGAACTGTGAGAGGTGAGCCGTCCTCAGGAAAGGAGCTTATCAAGGCATCAAGCTCATTGATGAACTCTCCAAGGGAACCTGGAGGGCGATAAATGATAAGGATGTTAAGCTTGAAAGGGCTGGTAACTGTGACAGCATGGAATTCAAAGGAGGCGATAGACAGATGGGTAAGGGGAGAAAGAGAGAATGACCACTTGGGAGAGATGAGGATCCCGGTGCCACCACCCCGCTGACCAGAAGGTCTCGGGGTGTGCGAGAACACGTGGGCAGACGAAGAGAGAGCAGTAGGAGTAGCAGTGTTATCTGTGGTGAGCCATGTTTCCGTCAGTGCCAGGAAGTCGAGGGACTGGAGGGACGCATAGGCTGAGATGAGCTCTGCCTTGTTGGCCGCAGATCGGCAGTTCCAGAGGCTACCGGAGACCTGGAACTCCACGTGGGTCGTGCGGGCTGGGACCACCAGGTTAGGGTGGGCGCGGCCACGCGGTGTGAAGCGTTTGTATGGTCTGTGCAGAGAGGAGAGAACAGGGATAGACAGACACATGGTTGACAGGCTACAGAAGAGGCTACGCTAATGTAAAGGAGATTAGAATGACAAGTGGGCTACACGTCTCGAATGTTCAGAAAGTTAAGCTTACGTTGCAAAAAATAAGAATAAAATACAAGATCTTATTGACTAAAATGATCTAGTACTGCTGGCTGGTGAAGTAGCCTGGCTAGCAGTGGCTACGTTGTTGAAAGTGAAGCTGGCTAGGTAACCTCGACAATTTCACTAAATTTCTCTAAACTACACAATTATCATGGATACAAGGACAGGAGAGACAACTAGCTAACACTACGCTAATCAAGTCGTTCCGTTGTAATGTAAGTTTCTACAGTGCTGCTATTCGGTAGAAGTTGGCTAGCTAGCAGTGTTGGCTAGGTAGGAGGACGGCAGCGCGGCAGGCGAAAAATAGCTGGCTAGCTAACCGATAATTACTCAAAGCTACACAATTATCTTAGATAAAAAGATAGCAAAGAAAACTATGTAGCTAGCTAACACTACACAAGTCAAGTCGTTCCGTTGTAATGTGTAACATTGCTTCCGTTGTAATATGTAACATTGCTTGTATTCCTGGCTCCAGCAGTGTAGTAATATGTAACAATGCTTGTGTTCCTGGCTCCAACAGTGCAGTAATATCTAACATTGCTTGTATTCCTGGCTCCAGCAGTGTAGTAATATGTAACAATGCTTGTGTTCCTGGCTCCAACAGTGCAGTAATATCTAACATTGCTTGTGTTCCTGGCTCCAACAGTGCAGTAATATCTAACATTGCTTGTGTTCCTGGCTCCAACAGTGCAGTAATATCTAACATTGCTTGTGTTCCTGGCTCCAACAGTGCAGTAATATCTAACTAAATGCTTGTGTTCCTGGCTCCAACAGTGCAGTAATATCTAACATTGTATATAGATATTATATATCTAACAAAGCTTGAGTTTCTAGCTCACAAAGGGCAAATCTAAAAAGTAAAAGAAAATATTAGGACAAACATTGATAGATATGATGATATATAATATAATGTAATATATATATAATATATCATGATATATAAATATACTGTATACTGTGATGTGATGCAGAGACAATTTGGAGTACACCTGTAGTATATCTGAAGAATAGTATAATTACAGGACTAGAATACAGTATATACATATGAAGTGGACAGTAGTAGTTAAATAGGATAGGCCTTGACTACAATACAGTATATACATATGAAGTGGACAGTAGTAGTTAAATAGGACAGGCCTTGACTAGAATACAGTATATACATATGACGTGGACAGTAGTAGTTAAATAGGATAGGCCTTTACTACAATACAGTATATACATATGAAGTGGACAGTAGTAGTTAAATAGGACAGGCCTTGACTACAATACAGTATATACATATGACGTGGACAGTAGTAGTTAAATAGGATAGGCCTTGACTACAATACAGTATATACATATGAAGTGGACAGTAGTAGTTAAATAGGATAGGCCTTGACTAGAATACAGTATATACATATGACGTGGACAGTAGTAGTTAAATAGGATAGGCCTTGACTACAATACAGTATATACATATGAAGTGGACAGTAGTAGTTAAATAGGACAGGCCTTGACTAGAATACAGTATATACATATGAAGTGGACAGTAGTAGTTAAATAGGATGAACCAGGACTAGAATACAGTATATACATATGAAGTGGTATTTATTAGAGAGGGGTAAAGATACAGATTTTGTTGGGGTGCCAGGCAGGTATTAACCCTGCCGAAAGGAAAATAGTAGAATAGAGAGAGTACCACTACCAGACCCACACACATCAGCAGAAGAGACTGCCTAGAGTGTAGCCTGTTTACCAGATAGCCAGTGGAGATAAAAGAGAACACAAACCCTATAAAACCCACATCACAGGGGAAACCCCACCCAGAATACCTCATACAATAATAATATCAGAACAAGTGAACAGCAACTTCATACCAGAAAGAACCCAGTCATCAACAGAGGATTTGTAGTAATCTGTATTCTCTTCCAGTGGAGGATTACAGAGGGTTTGAATGTGATAATCTGTATTCTCTTCCAGTGGAGGATTACAGAGGGTATGAATGTGGTAATCTGTATTCTCTTCCAGTGGAGGAGTGTAGAGGGTATGAATGAGGTAATCTGTATTCTCTTCCAGTGGAGGAGTGCAGAGGGTATGAATGTGGTAATCTGTATTCTCTTCCAGTGGAGGAGTGCAGAGGGTATGAATGTGGTAATCTGTATTCTCTTCCAGTGGAGGAGTGCAGAGGGTATGAATGAGGTAATCTGTATTCTCTTCCAGTGGAGGAGTGCAGAGGGTATGAATGTGGTAATCTGTATTCTCTTCCAGTGGAGGAGTGCAGAGGGTATGAATGTGGTAATCTGTATTGTCTTCCAGTGGAGGAGTGCAGAGGGTATGAATGTGGTAATCTGTATTCTCTTCCAGTGGAGGAGTGCAGAGGGTATGAATGTGGTAATCTGTATTCTCTTCCAGTGGAGGAGTGCAGAGGGTATGAATGTGGTAATCTGTATTCTCTTCCAGTGGAGGAGTGCAGAGGGTATGAATGGTAATCTGTATTCTCTTCCAGTGGAGGAGTGCAGAGGGTATGAATGTGGTAATCTGTATTCTCTTCCAGTGGAGGAGTGCAGAGGGTATGAATGGTAATCTGTATTCTCTTCCAGTGGAGGAGTGCAGAGGGTATGAATGTGGTAATCTGTATTCTCTTCCAGTGGAGGAGTGCAGAGGGTATGAATGTGGTAATCTGTATTCTCTTCCAGTGGAGGAGTGCAGAGGGTATGAATGGTAATCTGTATTCTCTTCCAGTGGAGGAGTGTAGAGGGTATGAATGTGGTAATCTGTATTCTCTTCCAGTGGAGGAGTGCAGAGGGTATGAATGTGGTAATCTGTATTCTCTTCCAGTGGAGGAGTGCAGAGGGTATGAATGTGGTAATCTGTATTACCTTCCAGTGGAGGAGTGCAGAGGGTATGAATGGTAATCTGTATTCTCTTCCAGTGGAGGAGTGCAGAGGGTATGAATGTGGTAATCTGTATTCTCTTCCAGTGGAGGAGTGCAGAGGGTATGAATGTGGTAATCTGTATTACCTTCCAGTGGAGGAGTGCAGAGGGTATGAATGGTAATCTGTATTCTCTTCCAGTGGAGGAGTGTAGAGGGTATGAATGTGGTAATCTGTATTACCTTCCAGTGGAGGAGTGCAGAGGGTATGAATGTGGGGGGGGGTTCATAGACACAACAAAGGCCTTAAAAATGTCCACAATCTTCTGGGCTACATGTCCTTAGTACACCCCACCTCAATACAGTTCAAATAACAATACACAGTTTGCAAACAACCTCCTTTTTAACTAAAATGTCCACCCAAATACTCCTGGCAGGGCAATAATAGTCCAGCTCTAATGAACTTCAATGGGAAGTGCATTAGGAAAATAGAGAGTCTGTTGCAGGGTAAAGCACTGGAACGATGGAGGGAAGAGAAAGAGAGAAAGAGAACAAGAGAGATCTTAGCTGTGGTCTTCCTAACTAGGGCACCTATTGTAGCTTGTGGGGACTTGGGCCAGTGTTTGAGTGAGTTTCCATGTACCTATTGTAGCTTGTGGGTACTTGGGCCAGTGTTTGAGTGAGTTTCCATGTACCTATTGTAGCTTGTGGGTACTTTGGCCAGTGTTTGAGTGAGTTTCCATGTACCTATTGTAGCTTGTGGGTACTGGGGCCAGTGTTTGAGTGAGTTTCCATGTGCTCCGGCACAGTTAGCGAGCTTGGTGAAACTTGTTAACATACATCTGTATCTTGTCCACATTGTAACAAATTTATGGTTGCATAACAGCACATTGTGTAACATTACCACGAGTTTATATTGAAAAGTTGCGGAGCCAAGGACAACATACTTTGCTAGATGAAGGTCAGGCAAGAGAGAACAATAAGGGGAATACAGATAACCCACCATGGACCAAACCAAATTATACACAACTTTTACAATCAAGTGTATTTACCATATAGATATGAAAAAGTGTTTGTACACAAAAAAATAACATTAGCTATACAGCTTTAATTAAATAAAAAACCACACTGAATTATTATTATTATTATTATCAAACTACTAACATCTTGACCTTTTTGAACTGGTCTGTGAGTATAACAGAACTCATATGGCAGGCAAACTTCCAAACAGGAAGTGGAAATTCTGAGGCTGGTTGATTTTCAACTTCTTTGACAAATGCTATACATCATGAGAACAATGCAGTTTAAAGACATTCACCTTTGGATAAAAGTCTCCTATATCAGTTACAATGTTTTCATTGGAATCCATTAGGGAGTCGCATGATGACTGGGACCCTATGAATAAACCTGCAATTCAACATGTTTGGCTTGGAGTCTTGCATAGGCAGTTATCTATCTGCTGTGGTGATGACAGTAATACTGGAGGAGGTGGTGGGTAAACCCCAGGATGTAGAACACAGTTATCTATCTGCTGTGGTGATGACAGTAATACTGGAGGAGGTGCTGGGTAAACCCCAGGATGTAGAACACAGTTATCTATCTGCTGTGGTGATGACAGTAATACTGGAGGAGGTGCTGGGTAAACCCCAGGATGTAGAACACAGTTATCTAGCTGCTGTGGTGATGACAGTAATACCCAGGATGTAGAACACAGTTATCTATCTGCTGTGTTGATTACAGTAATACTGGAGGAGGTGCTGGGTAAACCCCAGGATGTAGAACACAGTTATCTAGCTGCTGTAGTGATGACAGTAATACTGGAGGAGGCGCTGGGTAAACCCCAGGATGTAGAACACAGTTATCTATCTGCTGTGGTGATGACAGTAATACTGGAGGAGGTGCTGGGTAAACCCCAGGATGTAGAACACAGTTATCTAGCTGCTGTGGTGATGACAGTGACACTGGAGGAGGTGGTGGGTAAACCCCAGGATGTAGAACACAGTTATCTATCTGCTGTGGTGATGACAGTAATACTGGAGGAGGTGCTGGGTAAACCCCAGGATGTAGAACACAGTTATCTATCTGCTGTGGTGATGACAGTAATACTGGAGGAGGTGCTGGGTAAACCCCAGGATGTAGAACACAGTTATCTAGCTGCTGTGGTGATGACAGTAATACCCAGGATGTAGAACACAGTTATCTATCTGCTGTGTTGATTACAGTAATACTGGAGGAGGTGCTGGGTAAACCCCAGGATGTAGAACACAGTTATCTAGCTGCTGTAGTGATGACAGTAATACTGGAGGAGGCGCTGGGTAAACCCCAGGATGTAGAACACAGTTATCTATCTGCTGTGGTGATGACAGTAATACTGGAGGAGGTGCTGGGTAAACCCCAGGATGTAGAACACAGTTATCTAGCTGCTGTGGTGATGACAGTAACACTGGAGGAGGCGCTGGGTAAAACCCAGGATGTAGAACACAGTTATCTAGCTGCTGTGGTGATGACAGTAATACCCAGGATGTAGAATACAGTTATCTAGCTGCTGTGGTGATGACAGTAATACTGGAGGAGGTGCTGGGTAAACCCCAGGATGTAGAACACAGTTATCTATCTTCTGTGGTGATGACAGTAATACTGGAGGAGGTGCTGGGTAGACCCCAGGATGTAGAACAGAGTTATCTATCTGCTGTGGTGATGACAGTAATACTGGAGGAGGTGCTGGGTAAAACCCAGGATGTAGAACAAAGTTATCTAGCTGCTGTGGTGATGACAGTAATACTAGAGGAGGTGCTGGGGAAACCCCAGGATGTAGAACACAGTTATCTATCTGCTGTGGTGATGACAGTAATACTGGAGGAGATGCTGGGTAAACCACAGGATGTAGAACACAGTTATCTATCTGCTGTGGTGATGACAGTAATACCCAGGATGTAGAACACAGTTATCTAGCTGCTGTGGTGATGACAGTAATACTGGAGGAGGTGCTGGGTAAACCCCAGGATGTAGAACACAGTTATCTAGCTGCTGTGGTGATGACAGTAATACTGGAGGAGGTGCTGGGTAAAACCCAGGATGTAGAACACAGTTATCTAGCTGCTGTGGTGATGACAGCATTACCCAGGATGTAGAACACAGTTATCTAGCTGCTGTGGTGATGACAGCATTACCCAGGATGTAGAACACAGTTATCTATCTGCTGTGGTGATGACAGTAATACTAGAGGAGATGCTGGGTAAACCACAAGATGTAGAACACAGTTATCTATCTGCTGTGGTGATGACAGTAATACCCAGGATGTAGAACACAGTTATCTAGCTGCTGTGGTGATGACAGTAATACTGGAGGAGGTGCTGGGTAAACCCCAGGATGTAGAACACAGTTATCTAGCTGCTGTGGTAATGACAGTAATACTGGAGGAGGTCCTGGGTAAAACCCAGGATGTAGAACAGAGTTATCTAGCTGCTGTGGTGATGACAGTAATACCCAGGATGTAGAACACAGTTATCTAGCTGCTGTGGTGATGACAGTAATACCCAGGATGTAGAACACAGTTATCTAGCTGCTGTGGTGATGACAGTAATACTGGAGGAGGTGCTGGGTAAACCCCAGGATGTAGAACACAGTTATCTATCTGCTGTGGTGATGACAGTAATACTGGAGGTGGTGCTGGGTAAACCCCAGGATGTAGAACACAGTTATCTAGCTGCTGAGGTGATGACAGTAATACTGGAGGAGGTGCTGGGTAAACCCCAGGATGTAGAACACAGTTATCTATCTGCTGTGGTGATGACAGTAATACTGGAGGAGGTGCTGGGTATACCCCAGGATGTAGAACAAAGTTATCTATCTGCTGTGGTGATGACAGTAATACTGGAGGAGGTGCTGGGTAAACCCCAGGATGTAGAACACAGTTATCTATCTGCTGAGGTGATGACAGTAATACTGGAGGAGGTGCTGGGTATACCCCAGGATGTAGAACACAGTTATCTAGCTGCTGTGGTGATGACAGTAATACTGGAGGAGGTGCTGGGTAAACCCCAGGATGTAGAACACAGTTATCTAGCTGCTGTGGTGATGACAGTAATACCCAGGATGTAGAACACAGTTATCTAGCTGCTGTGGTGATGACAGTAATACCCAGGATGTAGAACACAGTTATCTAGCTGCTGTGGTGATGACAGTAATACCCAGGATGTAGAACACAGTTATCTAGCTGCTGTGGTGATGACAGTAACACTGGAGGAAGTGCTGGGTAAAACCCAGGATGTAGAACACAGTTATCTATCTGCTGTGGTGATGACAGTAATACTAGAAGAGGTGCTGGGTAAACCCCAGGATGTAGAACACAGTTATCTAGCTGCTGTGGTGATGACAGTAATACCCAGGAAGTAGAACACAGTTATCTAGCTGCTGTGGTGATGACAGTAATACCCAGGATGTAGAACACAGTTATCTAGCTGCTGTGGTGATGACAGTAATACTGAAGGAGGTGCTGGGTAAACCCCAGGATGTAGAACACAGTTATCTAGCTGCTGTGGTGATGACAGTAATACCCAGGATGTAGAACACAGTTATCTAGCTGCTGTGGTGATGACAGTAATACTGAAGGAGGTGCTGGGTAAACCCCAGGATGTAGAACACAGTTATCTAGCTGCTGAGGTGATGCCAGTAATACTGGAGGAGGTGCTGGGTAAACCCCAGGATGTAGAACACAGTTATCTATCTGCTGTGGTGATGACAGTAATACTGGAGGAGGTGCTGGGTAAACCCCAGGATGTAGAACACAGTTATCTATCTGCTGTGGTGATGACAGTAATACTGGAGGAGGTGCTGGGTAAACCCCAGGATGTGAACACAGTTATCTAGCTGCTGTGGTGATGACAGTAATACTGGAGGAGGTGCTGGGTAAACCCCAGGATGTAGAACACAGTTATCTAGCTGCTGTGGTGATGACAGTAATACTGGAGGATGTGCTGGGTAAACCCCAGGATGTAGAACACAGTTATCTATCTGCTGTGGTGATGACAGTAATACCCAGGATGTAGAACACAGTTATCTATCTGCTGTGGTGATGACAGTAATACTGGAGGAGATGCTGGGTAAACCACAAGATGTCGAACACAGTTATCTATCTGCTGTGGTGATGACAGTAATACCCAGGATGTAGAACACAGTTATTTATCTGCTAAGGTGATGACAGTAATAACCAGGATGTAGAATACAGTTATCTAGCTGCTGTGGTGATGACAGTAATACTGGAGGAGGTGCTGAGTAAACAACAGGATGTAGAACACAGTTATCTAGCTGCTGTGGTGATGACAGTAATACCCAGGAAGTAGAACACAGTTATCTAGCTGCTGTGGTGATGACAGTAACACTGGAGGAGGTGCTGGGTAAACCCCGGGATGTAGAACACAGTTATCTATCTGCTGTGGTGATGACAGTAATACTGGAGGAGGTGCTGGGTAAACCCCAGGATGTAGAACACAGTTATCTAGCTGCTGTGGTAATGACAGTAATACTGGAGGAGGTCCTGGGTAAAACCCAGGATGTAGAACACAGTTATCTAGCTGCTGTGGTGATGACAGTAATACCCAGGATGTAGAACACAGTTATCTAGCTGCTGTGGTGATGACAGTAATACCCAGGATGTAGAACACAGTTATCTAGCTGCTGTGGTGATGACAGTAATACTGGAGGAGGTCCTGGGTAATACCCAGGATGTAGAACACAGTTATCTAGCTGCTGTGGTGATGACAGTAATACCCAGGATGTAGAACACAGTTATCTAGCTGCTGTGGTGATGACAGTAATACTGGAGGAGGTGCTGGGTAAACCCCAGGATGTAGAACACAGTTATCTAGCTGCTGAGGTGATGACAGTAATATTGGAGGAGGTGCTGGGTAAACCCCAGGATGTAGAACACAGTTATCTATCTGCTGTGGTGATGACAGTAATACTGGAGGAGGTGCTGGGTAAACCCCAGGATGTAGAACACAGTTATCTATCTGCTGTGGTGATGACAGTAATACTGGAGGAGATGCTGGGTAATCCCCAGGATGTAGAACACAGTTATCTATCTGCTGTGGTAATGACAGTAATACCCAGGATGTAGAACACAGTTATCTAGCTGCTGTGGTGATGACAGTAATACTGGAGGAGGTGCTGGGTAATCCCAAGGATGTAGAACACAGTTATCTATCTGCTGTGGTGATGACAGTAATACTGGAAGAGGTGCTGGGTAAACCCCAGGATGTAGAACACAGTTATCTAGCTGCTGTGGTGATGACAGTAATACTGGAGGAGGTCCTGGGTAAAACCCAGGACGTAGAACACAGTTATCTAGCTGCTGTGGTGATGACAGTAATACCCAGGATGTAGAACACAGTTATCTAGCTGCTGTGGTGATGACAGTAATACTGAAGGAGGTGCTGGGTAAACCCCAGGATGTAGAACACAGTTATCTAGCTGCTGAGGTGATGACAGTAATACTGGAGGAGGTGCTGGGTAAACCCCAGGATGTAGAATACAGTTATCTATCTGCTGTGGTGATGACAGTAATACTGGAGGAGATGCTGGGTAAACCCCAGGATGTAGAACACAGTTATCTATCTGCTGTGGTAATGACAGTAATACCCAGGATGTAGAACACAGTTATCTAGCTGCTGTGGTGATGACAGTAATACCCAGGATGTAGAACACAGTTATCTAGCTGCTGTGGTGATGACAGTAATACCCAGGATGTAGAACACAGTTATCTAGCTGCTGTGGTGATGACAGTAATACTGGAGGAGGTCCTGGGTAATACCCAGGATGTAGAACACAGTTATCTAGCTGCTGTGGTGATGACAGTAATACCCAGGATGTAGAACACAGTTATCTAGCTGCTGTGGTGATGACAGTAATACTGGAGGAGGTGCTGGGTAAACCCCAGGATGTAGAACACAGTTATCTATCTGCTGTGGTGATGACAGTAATACTGGAGGAGGTGCTGGGTAAACCCCAGGATGTAGAACACAGTTATCTATCTGCTGTGGTGATGACAGTAATACTGGAGGAAGTGCTGGGTAAAACCCAGGATGTAGAACACAGTTATCTATCTGCTGTGGTGATGACAGTAATACTAGAGGAGGTGCTGGGTAAACCCCAGGATGTAGAATACAGTTATCTATCTGCTGTGGTGATGACAGTAATACTGGAGGAGATGCTGGGTAATCCCCAGGATTTAGAACACAGTTATCTATCTGCTGTGGTGATGACAGTAATACCCAGGATGTAGAACACATTTATCTAGCTGCTGTGGTGATGACAGTAATACTGGAGGAGGTGCTGGGTAAACCCCAGGATGTAGAACACAGTTATCTAGCTGCTGTGGTGATGACAGTAACACTGGAGGAGGTGCTGGGTAAACCCCGGGATGTAGAACACAGTTATCTATCTGCTGTGGTGATGACAGTAATACTGGAGGAGGTGCTGGGTAAACCCCAGGATGTAGAACACAGTTATCTATCTGCTGTGGTGATGACAGTAATACTGGAGGAGGTGCTGGGTAAACCCAAGGATGTAGAACACAGTGATCTATCTACTGTAGTGATGACAGTAATACTGGAGGAGGTGCTGGGTAAACCCCAGGATGTAGAACACAGTTATCTAACTGCTGTGGTGATGACAGCAATCCCCAGGATGTAGAACACAGTTATCTAGCTGCTGTGGTGATGACAGTAATACTGGAGGAGGTGCAGGGTAAACCCCAGGAAGTAGAACACAGTTGTCTAGGTGCTGTGGTGATGACAGCAATACCCAGGATGTAGAACACAGTTATCTAGCTGCTGTGGTGATGACAGTAATACTGGAGGAGGTGCTGGGTAAACCCCAGGATGTAGAACACAGTTGTCTAGCTGCTGTGGTGATGACAGCATTACCCAGGATGTAGAACACAGTTATCTAGCTGCTAAGGTGATGACAGCAATACCCAGGATGTAGAACACAGTTATCTAGCTGCTGTGGTGATGCCAGCAATACCCAGGATATAGAACACAGTTATCTAGCTGCTGTGGTGATGTCAGCAATACTGGAGGAGGTGCTGGGTAAACCCCAGGATGTAGAACACAGTTATCTAGCTGCTGTGGTGATGACAGCAATACCCAGGATGTAAAACACAGTTATCTATCTGCTGTGGTGATGACAGTAATACCCAGGATGTAGAACACAGTTATCTATCTGCTGAGGTGATGACAGTAATACTGGAGGAGGTGCTGGGTAAACCCCAGGATGTAGAACACAGTTATCTAGCTGCTGTGGTGATGACAGTAATACTGGAGGAGGTGCTGGGTAAACCCCAGGATGTAGAACACAGTTATCTAGCTGCTGTGGTGATGACAGCAATACCCAGGATGTAGAACACAGTTATCTATCTGCTGTGGTGATGACAGTAATACCCAGGATGTAGAACACAGTTATCTATCTGCTGAGGTGATGACAGTAATACTGGAGGAGGTACTGGGTAAACCCCAGGATGTAGAACACAGTTATCTATCTGCTGTGGTGATGACAGTAATACTGGAGGAGGTGCTGGGTAAACCCCAGGATGTAGAACACAGTTATCTATCTGCTGAGGTGATGACAGTGATACCCAGGATGTAGAACACAGTTATCTATCTGCTGTGGTGATGACAGTAATACTGGAGGAGGTGCTGGGTAAACCCCAGGATGTAGAACACAGTTATCTATCTGCTGTGATGATGACAGTAATACTGGAGGAGGTGCTGGGTAAACCCCAGGATGTAGAACACAGTTATCTAGCTGCTGTGGTGATGACAGTAATACTGGAGGAGGTGCTGGGTAAACTCCAGGATGTAGAACACAGTTATCTAGCTGCTGTGGTGATTACAGTAATACTGGAGGAGGTGCTGGGTAAACCCCAGGATGTAGAACACAGTTATCTAGCTGCTGTGGTGATGACAGTAATACCCAGGATGTAGAACACATTTATCTAGCTGCTGTGGTGATGACAGTAATACTGGAGGAGGTGCTGGGTAAACCCCAGGATGTAGAACACAGTTATCTATCTGCTGTGGTGATGACAGTAATACTGGAGGTGGTGCTGGTTAAACCCCAGGATGTAGAACACAGTTATCTATCTGCTGTGGTGATGACAGTAATACTGGAGGAGGTGCTGGGTAAACCCCAGGATGTAGAACACAGTTATCTAGCTGCTGTGGTGATGACAGTAATACTGGAGGAGGTGCTGGGTAAACCCCAGGATGTAGAACACAGTTATCTATCTGCTGAGGTGATGACAGTAATACCCAGGATGTAGAACACAGTTATCTATCTGCTGTGGTGATGACAGTAATACTGGAGGTGGTGCTGGGTAAACCCCAGGATGTAGAACACAGTTATCTATCTGCTGTGGTGATGACAGTAATACTGGAGGAGGCGCTGGGTAAACCCCAGGATGTAGAACACAGTTATCTATCTACTGTGGTGATGAAAGTAATACTGGAGGAGATGCTGGGTAAACCCCAGGATGTAGAACACAGTTATCTATCTGCTGTGGTGATGACAGTAATACCCAGGATGTATAACACAGTTATCTAGCTGCTGTGGTGATGACAGTAATACCCAGGATGTAGAACACAGTTATCTAGCTGCTTTGGTGATGACAGTAATACTGGAGGAGGTGCTGGGTAAACCCCAGGATGTAGAACACAGTTATCTATCTGCTGTGGTGATGACAGTAATACTGGAGGAGGTGCTGGGTAAACCCCAGGATGTAGAACACAGTTATCTAGCTGCTGTGGTGATGACAGTAATACTGGAGGAGGTGCTGGGTAAACCCCAGGATGTAGAACACAGTTGTCTAGCTGCTGTGGTGATGACAGCATTACCCAGGATGTAGAACACAGTTATCTAGCTGCTGTGGTGATGACAGCAAAACCCAGGATGTAAAACACAGTTATCTATATGCTGTGGTGATGACAGCAATACCCAGGATGTAGAACACAGTTATCTAGCTGCTGTGGTGATGACAGCAATACCCAGGATGTAAAACACAGTTATCTATATGCTGTGGTGATGACAGTAATACCCAGGATGTAGAACACAGTTATCTATCTGCTGAGGTGATGACAGTAATACTGGAGGAGGTGCTGGGTAAACCCAGGATGTAGAACACAGTTATCTAGCTGCTGTGGTGATGACAGCATTACCCAGGATGTAGAACACAGTTATCTATCTGCTGTGGTGATGACAGTAATACCCAGGATGTAGAACACAGTTATCTATCTGCTGAGGTGATGACAGTAATACTGGAGGAGGTACTGGGTAAACCCCAGGATGTAGAACACAGTTATCTATCTGCTGTGGTGATGACAGTAATACTGGAGGAGGTGCTGGGTAAACCCCAGGATGTAGAACACAGTTATCTATCTGCTGAGGTGATGACAGTGATACCCAGGATGTAGAACACAGTTATCTATCTGCTGTGGTGATGACAGTAATATTGGAGGAGGTGCTGGGTAAACCCCAGGATGTAGAACACAGTTATCTATCTGCTGTGATGATGACAGTAATACTGGAGGAGGTGCTGGGTAAACCCCAGGATGTAGAACACAGTTATCTAGCTGCTGTGGTGATGACAGTAATACTGGAGGAGGTGCTGGGTAAACTCCAGGATGTAGAACACAGTTATCTAGCTGCTGTGGTGATTACAGTAATACTGGAGGAGGTGCTGGGTAAACCCCAGGATGTAGAACACAGTTATCTAGCTGCTGTGGTGATGACAGTAATACCCAGGATGTAGAACACATTTATCTAGCTGCTGTGGTGATGACAGTAATACTGGAGGAGGTGCTGGGTAAACCCCAGGATGTAGAACACAGTTATCTATCTGCTGTGGTGATGACAGTAATACTGGAGGTGGTGCTGGTTAAACCCCAGGATGTAGAACACAGTTATCTATCTGCTGTGGTGATGACAGTAATACTGGAGGAGGTGCTGGGTAAACCCCAGGATGTAGAACACAGTTATCTAGCTGCTGTGGTGATGACAGTAATACTGGAGGAGGTGCTGGGTAAACCCAAGGATGTAGAACACAGTTATCTATCTGCTGAGGTGATGACAGTAATACCCAGGATGTAGAACACAGTTATCTATCTGCTGTGGTGATGACAGTAATACTGGAGGTGGTGCTGGGTAAACCCCAGGATGTAGAACACAGTTATCTATCTGCTGTGGTGATGACAGTAATACTGGAGGAGGCGCTGGGTAAACCCCAGGATGTAGAACACAGTTATCTATCTACTGTGGTGATGAAAGTAATACTGGAGGAGATGCTGGGTAAACCCCAGGATATAGAACACAGTTATCTATCTGCTGTGGTGATGACAGTAATACCCAGGATGTAGAACACAGTTATCTAGCTGCTGTGGTGATGACAGTAATACCCAGGATGTAGAACACAGTTATCTAGCTGCTTTGGTGATGACAGTAATACTGGAGGAGGTGCTGGGTAAACCCCAGGATGTAGAACACAGTTATCTATCTGCTGTGGTGATGACAGTAATACTGGAGGAGGTGCTGGGTAAACCCCAGGATGTAGAACACAGTTATCTAGCTGCTGTGGTGATGACAGTAATACCCAGGATGTAGAACACAGTTATCTAGCTGCTGTGGTGATGACAGTAATACCCAGGATGTAGAACACAGTTATCTAGCTGCTTTGGTGATGACAGTAATACTGGAGGAGGTGCTGGGTAAACCCCAGGATGTAGAACACAGTTATCTATCTGCTGTGGTGATGACAGTAATACTGGAGGAGGTGCTGGGTAAACCCCAGGATGTAGAACACAGTTATCTAGCTGCTGTGGTGATGACAGTAATACTGGAGGAGGTGCTGGGTAAACCCCAGGATGTAGAACACAGTTGTCTAGCTGCTGTGGTGATGACAGCATTACCCAGGATGTAGAACACAGTTATCTAGCTGCTGTGGTGATGACAGCAATACCCAGGATGTAAAACACAGTTATCTATATGCTGTGGTGATGACAGCAATACCCAGGATGTAGAACACAGTTATCTAGCTGCTGTGGTGATGACAGCAATACCCAGGATGTAAAACACAGTTATCTATATGCTGTGGTGATGACAGTAATACCCAGGATGTAGAACACAGTTATCTATCTGCTGAGGTGATGACAGTAATACTGGAGGAGGTGCTGGGTAAACCCAGGATGTAGAACACAGTTATCTAGCTGCTGTGGTGATGACAGCATTACCCAGGATGTAGAACACAGTTATCTAGCTGCTGTGGTGATGACAGTAATACCCAGGATGTAGAACACAGTTATCTAGCTGCTGTGGTGATGACAGTAATACTGAAGGAGGTGCTGGGTAAACCCCAGGATGTAGAACACAGTTATCTAGCTGCTGAGGTGATGCCAGTAATACTGGAGGAGGTGCTGGGTAAACCCCAGGATGTAGAACACAGTTATCTATCTGCTGTGGTGATGACAGTAATACTGGAGGAGGTGCTGGGTAAACCCCAGGATGTAGAACACAGTTATCTATCTGCTGTGGTGATGACAGTAATACTGGAGGAGGTGCTGGGTAAACCCAGGATGTAGAACACAGTTATCTAGCTGCTGTGGTGATGACAGCATTACCCAGGATGTAGAACACAGTTATCTAGCTGCTGTGGTGATGACAGTAATACCCAGGATGTAGAACACAGTTATCTAGCTGCTGTGGTGATGACAGTAATACTGAAGGAGGTGCTGGGTAAACCCCAGGATGTAGAACACAGTTATCTAGCTGCTGAGGTGATGCCAGTAATACTGGAGGAGGTGCTGGGTAAACCCCAGGATGTAGAACACAGTTATCTATCTGCTGTGGTGATGACAGTAATACTGGAGGAGGTGCTGGGTAAACCCCAGGATGTAGAACACAGTTATCTATCTGCTGTGGTGATGACAGTAATACTGGAGGAGGTGCTGGGTAAACCCCAGGATGTGAACACAGTTATCTAGCTGCTGTGGTGATGACAGTAATACTGGAGGAGGTGCTGGGTAAACCCCAGGATGTAGAACACAGTTATCTAGCTGCTGTGGTGATGACAGTAATACTGGAGGATGTGCTGGGTAAACCCCAGGATGTAGAACACAGTTATCTATCTGCTGTGGTGATGACAGTAATACCCAGAATGTAGAACACAGTTATCTATCTGCTGTGGTGATGACAGTAATACTGGAGGAGATGCTGGGTAAACCACAAGATGTCGAACACAGTTATCTATCTGCTGTGGTGATGACAGTAATACCCAGGATGTAGAACACAGTTATTTATCTGCTAAGGTGATGACAGTAATAACCAGGATGTAGAATACAGTTATCTAGCTGCTGTGGTGATGACAGTAATACTGGAGGAGGTGCTGAGTAAACCCCAGGATGTAGAACACAGTTATCTAGCTGCTGTGGTGATGACAGTAATACCCAGGAAGTAGAACACAGTTATCTAGCTGCTGTGGTGATGACAGTAACACTGGAGGAGGTGCTGGGTAAACCCCGGGATGTAGAACACAGTTATCTATCTGCTGTGGTGATGACAGTAATACTGGAGGAGGTGCTGGGTAAACCCCAGGATGTAGAACACAGTTATCTAGCTGCTGTGGTAATGACAGTAATACTGGAGGAGGTCCTGGGTAAAACCCAGGATGTAGAACACAGTTATCAAGCTGCTGTGGTGATGACAGTAATACCCAGGATGTAGAACACAGTTATCTAGCTGCTGTGGTGATGACAGTAATACCCAGGATGTAGAACACAGTTATCTAGCTGCTGTGGTGATGACAGTAATACTGGAGGAGGTCCTGGGTAATACCCAGGATGTAGAACACAGTTATCTAGCTGCTGTGGTGATGACAGTAATACCCAGGATGTAGAACACAGTTATCTAGCTGCTTTGGTGATGACAGTAATACTGGAGGAGGTGCTGGGTAAACCCCAGGATGTAGAACACAGTTATCTAGCTGCTGAGGTGATGACAGTAATATTGGAGGAGGTGCTGGGTAAACCCCAGGATGTAGAACACAGTTATCTATCTGCTGTGGTGATGACAGTAATACTGGAGGAGGTGCTGGGTAAACCCCAGGATGTAGAACACAGTTATCTATCTGCTGTGGTGATGACAGTAATACTGGAGGAGATGCTGGGTAATCCCCAGGATGTAGAACACAGTTATCTATCTGCTGTGGTAATGACAGTAATACCCAGGATGTAGAACACAGTTATCTAGCTGCTGTGGTGATGACAGTAATACTGGAGGAGGTGCTGGGTAATCCCAAGGATGTAGAACACAGTTATCTATCTGCTGTGGTGATGACAGTAATACTGGAAGAGGTGCTGGGTAAACCCCAGGATGTAGAACACAGTTATCTAGCTGCTGTGGTGATGACAGTAATACTGGAGGAGGTCCTGGGTAAAACCCAGGACGTAGAACACAGTTATCTAGCTGCTGTGGTGATGACAGTAATACCCAGGATGTAGAACACAGTTATCTAGCTGCTGTGGTGATGACAGTAATACTGAAGGAGGTGCTGGGTAAACCCCAGGATGTAGAACACAGTTATCTAGCTGCTGAGGTGATGACAGTAATACTGGAGGAGGTGCTGGGTAAACCCCAGGATGTAGAATACAGTTATCTATCTGCTGTGGTGATGACAGTAATACTGGAGGAGATGCTGGGTAAACCCCAGGATGTAGAACACAGTTATCTATCTGCTGTGGTAATGACAGTAATACCCAGGATGTAGAACACAGTTATCTAGCTGCTGTGGTGATGACAGTAATACCCAGGATGTAGAACACAGTTATCTAGCTGCTGTGGTGATGACAGTAATACCCAGGATGTAGAACACAGTTATCTAGCTGCTGTGGTGATGACAGTAATACTGGAGGAGGTCCTGGGTAATACCCAGGATGTAGAACACAGTTATCTAGCTGCTGTGGTGATGACAGTAATACCCAGGATGTAGAACACAGTTATCTAGCTGCTGTGGTGATGACAGTAATACTGGAGGAGGTGCTGGGTAAACCCCAGGATGTAGAACACAGTTATCTATCTGCTGTGGTGATGACAGTAATACTGGAGGAGGTGCTGGGTAAACCCCAGGATGTAGAACACAGTTATCTATCTGCTGTGGTGATGACAGTAATACTGGAGGAAGTGCTGGGTAAAACCCAGGATGTAGAACACAGTTATCTATCTGCTGTGGTGATGACAGTAATACTAGAGGAGGTGCTGGGTAAACCCCAGGATGTAGAATACAGTTATCTATCTGCTGTGGTGATGACAGTAATACTGGAGGAGATGCTGGGTAATCCCCAGGATTTAGAACACAGTTATCTATCTGCTGTGGTGATGACAGTAATACCCAGGATGTAGAACACATTTATCTAGCTGCTGTGGTGATGACAGTAATACTGGAGGAGGTGCTGGGTAAACCCCAGGATGTAGAACACAGTTATCTAGCTGCTGTGGTGATGACAGTAACACTGGAGGAGGTGCTGGGTAAACCCCGGGATGTAGAACACAGTTATCTATCTGCTGTGGTGATGACAGTAATACTGGAGGAGGTGCTGGGTAAACCCCAGGATGTAGAACACAGTTATCTATCTGCTGTGGTGATGACAGTAATACTGGAGGAGGTGCTGGGTAAACCCAAGGATGTAGAACACAGTGATCTATCTACTGTAGTGATGACAGTAATACTGGAGGAGGTGCTGGGTAAACCCCAGGATGTAGAACACAGTTATCTAACTGCTGTGGTGATGACAGCAATCCCCAGGATGTAGAACACAGTTATCTAGCTGCTGTGGTGATGACAGTAATACTGGAGGAGGTGCAGGGTAAACCCCAGGAAGTAGAACACAGTTGTCTAGGTGCTGTGGTGATGACAGCAATACCCAGGATGTAGAACACAGTTATCTAGCTGCTGTGGTGATGACAGTAATACTGGAGGAGGTGCTGGGTAAACCCCAGGATGTAGAACACAGTTGTCTAGCTGCTGTGGTGATGACAGCATTACCCAGGATGTAGAACACAGTTATCTAGCTGCTAAGGTGATGACAGCAATACCCAGGATGTAGAACACAGTTATCTAGCTGCTGTGGTGATGCCAGCAATACCCAGGATATAGAACACAGTTATCTAGCTGCTGTGGTGATGTCAGCAATACTGGAGGAGGTGCTGGGTAAACCCCAGGATGTAGAACACAGTTATCTAGCTGCTGTGGTGATGACAGCAATACCCAGGATGTAAAACACAGTTATCTATCTGCTGTGGTGATGACAGTAATACCCAGGATGTAGAACACAGTTATCTATCTGCTGAGGTGATGACAGTAATACTGGAGGAGGTGCTGGGTAAACCCCAGGATGTAGAACACAGTTATCTAGCTGCTGTGGTGATGACAGTAATACTGGAGGAGGTGCTGGGTAAACCCCAGGATGTAGAACACAGTTATCTAGCTGCTGTGGTGATGACAGCAATACCCAGGATGTAGAACACAGTTATCTATCTGCTGTGGTGATGACAGTAATACCCAGGATGTAGAACACAGTTATCTATCTGCTGAGGTGATGACAGTAATACTGGAGGAGGTACTGGGTAAACCCCAGGATGTAGAACACAGTTATCTATCTGCTGTGGTGATGACAGTAATACTGGAGGAGGTGCTGGGTAAACCCCAGGATGTAGAACACAGTTATCTATCTGCTGAGGTGATGACAGTGATACCCAGGATGTAGAACACAGTTATCTATCTGCTGTGGTGATGACAGTAATACTGGAGGAGGTGCTGGGTAAACCCCAGGATGTAGAACACAGTTATCTATCTGCTGTGATGATGACAGTAATACTGGAGGAGGTGCTGGGTAAACCCCAGGATGTAGAACACAGTTATCTAGCTGCTGTGGTGATGACAGTAATACTGGAGGAGGTGCTGGGTAAACTCCAGGATGTAGAACACAGTTATCTAGCTGCTGTGGTGATTACAGCAATACTGGAGGAGGTGCTGGGTAAACCCCAGGATGTAGAACACAGTTATCTAGCTGCTGTGGTGATGACAGTAATACCCAGGATGTAGAACACATTTATCTAGCTGCTGTGGTGATGACAGTAATACTGGAGGAGGTGCTGGGTAAACCCCAGGATGTAGAACACAGTTATCTATCTGCTGTGGTGATGACAGTAATACTGGAGGTGGTGCTGGTTAAACCCCAGGATGTAGAACACAGTTATCTATCTGCTGTGGTGATGACAGTAATACTGGACGAGGTGCTGGGTAAACCCCAGGATGTAGAACACAGTTATCTAGCTGCTGTGGTGATGACAGCAATACCCAGGATGTAGAACACAGTTATCTATCTGCTGAGGTGATGACAGTAATACTGGAGGAGGTGCTGGGTAAACCCCAGGATGTAGAACACAGTTATCTAGCTGCTGTGGTGATGACAGTAATACTGGAGGAGGTGCTGGGTAAACCCCAGGATGTAGAACACAGTTATCTAGCTGCTGTGGTGATGACAGCAATACCCAGGATGTAGAACACAGTTATCTATCTGCTGTGGTGATGACAGTAATACCCAGGATGTAGAACACAGTTATCTATCTGCTGAGGTGATGACAGTAATACTGGAGGAGGTACTGGGTAAACCCCAGGATGTAGAACACAGTTATCTATCTGCTGTGGTGATGACAGTAATACTGGAGGAGGTGCTGGGTAAACCCCAGGATGTAGAACACAGTTATCTATCTGCTGAGGTGATGACAGTGATACCCAGGATGTAGAACACAGTTATCTATCTGCTGTGGTGATGACAGTAATACTGGAGGAGGTGCTGGGTAAACCCCAGGATGTAGAACACAGTTATCTATCTGCTGTGATGATGACAGTAATACTGGAGGAGGTGCTGGGTAAACCCCAGGATGTAGAACACAGTTATCTAGCTGCTGTGGTGATGACAGTAATACTGGAGGAGGTGCTGGGTAAACTCCAGGATGTAGAACACAGTTATCTAGCTGCTGTGGTGATTACAGCAATACTGGAGGAGGTGCTGGGTAAACCCCAGGATGTAGAACACAGTTATCTAGCTGCTGTGGTGATGACAGTAATACCCAGGATGTAGAACACATTTATCTAGCTGCTGTGGTGATGACAGTAATACTGGAGGAGGTGCTGGGTAAACCCCAGGATGTAGAACACAGTTATCTATCTGCTGTGGTGATGACAGTAATACTGGAGGTGGTGCTGGTTAAACCCCAGGATGTAGAACACAGTTATCTATCTGCTGTGGTGATGACAGTAATACTGGAGGAGGTGCTGGGTAAACCCCAGGATGTAGAACACAGTTATCTAGCTGCTGTGGTGATGACAGTAATACTGGAGGAGGTGCTGGGTAAACCCCAGGATGTAGAACACAGTTATCTATCTGCTGAGGTGATGACAGTAATACCCAGGATGTAGAACACAGTTATCTATCTGCTGTGGTGATGACAGTAATACTGGAGGTGGTGCTGGGTAAACCCCAGGATGTAGAACACAGTTATCTATCTGCTGTGGTGATGACAGTAATACTGGAGGAGGCGCTGGGTAAACCCCAGGATGTAGAACACAGTTATCTATCTACTGTGGTGATGAAAGTAATACTGGAGGAGATGCTGGGTAAACCCCAGGATGTAGAACACAGTTATCTATCTGCTGTGGTGATGACAGTAATACCCAGGATGTAGAACACAGTTATCTAGCTGCTGTGGTGATGACAGTAATACCCAGGATGTAGAACACAGTTATCTAGCTGCTTTGGTGATGACAGTAATACTGGAGGAGGTGCTGGGTAAACCCCAGGATGTAGAACACAGTTATCTATCTGCTGTGGTGATGACAGTAATACTGGAGGAGGTGCTGGGTAAACCCCAGGATGTAGAACACAGTTATCTAGCTGCTGTGGTGATGACAGTAATACTGGAGGAGGTGCTGGGTAAACCCCAGGATGTAGAACACAGTTGTCTAGCTGCTGTGGTGATGACAGCATTACCCAGGATGTAGAACACAGTTATCTAGCTGCTGTGGTGATGACAGCAATACCCAGGATGTAAAACACAGTTATCTATATGCTGTGGTGATGACAGCAATACCCAGGATGTAGAACACAGTTATCTAGCTGCTGTGGTGATGACAGCAATACCCAGGATGTAAAACACAGTTATCTATATGCTGTGGTGATGACAGTAATACCCAGGATGTAGAACACAGTTATCTATCTGCTGAGGTGATGACAGTAATACTGGAGGAGGTGCTGGGTAAACCCAGGATGTAGAACACAGTTATCTAGCTGCTGTGGTGATGACAGCATTACCCAGGATGTAGAACACAGTTATCTATCTGCTGTGGTGATGACAGTAATACCCAGGATGTAGAACACAGTTATCTATCTGCTGAGGTGATGACAGTAATACTGGAGGAGGTACTGGGTAAACCCCAGGATGTAGAACACAGTTATCTATCTGCTGTGGTGATGACAGTAATACTGGAGGAGGTGCTGGGTAAACCCCAGGATGTAGAACACAGTTATCTATCTGCTGAGGTGATGACAGTGATACCCAGGATGTAGAACACAGTTATCTATCTGCTGTGGTGATGACAGTAATACTGGAGGAGGTGCTGGGTAAACCCCAGGATGTAGAACACAGTTATCTATCTGCTGTGATGATGACAGTAATACTGGAGGAGGTGCTGGGTAAACCCCAGGATGTAGAACACAGTTATCTAGCTGCTGTGGTGATGACAGTAATACTGGAGGAGGTGCTGGGTAAACTCCAGGATGTAGAACACAGTTATCTAGCTGCTGTGGTGATTACAGTAATACTGGAGGAGGTGCTGGGTAAACCCCAGGATGTAGAACACAGTTATCTAGCTGCTGTGGTGATGACAGTAATACCCAGGATGTAGAACACATTTATCTAGCTGCTGTGGTGATGACAGTAATACTGGAGGAGGTGCTGGGTAAACCCCAGGATGTAGAACACAGTTATCTATCTGCTGTGGTGATGACAGTAATACTGGAGGTGGTGCTGGTTAAACCCCAGGATGTAGAACACAGTTATCTATCTGCTGTGGTGATGACAGTAATACTGGAGGAGGTGCTGGGTAAACCCCAGGATGTAGAACACAGTTATCTAGCTGCTGTGGTGATGACAGTAATACTGGAGGAGGTGCTGGGTAAACCCCAGGATGTAGAACACAGTTATCTATCTGCTGAGGTGATGACAGTAATACCCAGGATGTAGAACACAGTTATCTATCTGCTGTGGTGATGACAGTAATACTGGAGGTGGTGCTGGGTAAACCCCAGGATGTAGAACACAGTTATCTATCTGCTGTGGTGATGACAGTAATACTGGAGGAGGCGCTGGGTAAACCCCAGGATGTAGAACACAGTTATCTATCTACTGTGGTGATGAAAGTAATACTGGAGGAGATGCTGGGTAAACCCCAGGATATAGAACACAGTTATCTATCTGCTGTGGTGATGACAGTAATACCCAGGATGTAGAACACAGTTATCTAGCTGCTGTGGTGATGACAGTAATACCCAGGATGTAGAACACAGTTATCTAGCTGCTTTGGTGATGACAGTAATACTGGAGGAGGTGCTGGGTAAACCCCAGGATGTAGAACACAGTTATCTATCTGCTGTGGTGATGACAGTAATACTGGAGGAGGTGCTGGGTAAACCCCAGGATGTAGAACACAGTTATCTAGCTGCTGTGGTGATGACAGTAATACTGGAGGAGGTGCTGGGTAAACCCCAGGATGTAGAACACAGTTGTCTAGCTGCTGTGGTGATGACAGCATTACCCAGGATGTAGAACACAGTTATCTAGCTGCTGTGGTGATGACAGCAATACCCAGGATGTAAAACACAGTTATCTATATGCTGTGGTGATGACAGCAATACCCAGGATGTAGAACACAGTTATCTAGCTGCTGTGGTGATGACAGCAATACCCAGGATGTAAAACACAGTTATCTATATGCTGTGGTGATGACAGTAATACCCAGGATGTAGAACACAGTTATCTATCTGCTGAGGTGATGACAGTAATACTGGAGGAGGTGCTGGGTAAACCCAGGATGTAGAACACAGTTATCTAGCTGCTGTGGTGATGACAGCATTACCCAGGATGTAGAACACAGTTATCTATCTGCTGTGGTGATGACAGTAATACCCAGGATGTAGAACACAGTTATCTATCTGCTGAGGTGATGACAGTAATACTGGAGGAGGTGCTGGGTAAACCCCAGGATGTAGAACACAGTTATCTATCTGCTGAGGTGATGACAGTAATACTGGAGGAGGTGCTGGGTAAACCCCAGGATGTAGAACACAGTTATCTATCTGCTGTGATGATGACAGTAATACTGGAGGAGGTGCTGGGTAAACCCCAGGATGTAGAACACAGTTATCTAGCTGCTGTGGTGATGACAGTAATACTGGAGGAGGTGCTGGGTAAACCCCAGGATGTAGAACACAGTTATCTAGCTGCTGTGGTGATGACAGTAATACTGGAGGAGGTGCTGGGTAAACCCCAGGATGTAGAACACAGTTATCTATCTGCTGAGGTGATGACAGTGATACCCAGGATGTAGAACACAGTTATCTATCTGCTGTGGTGATGACAGTAATACTGGAGGTGGTGCTGGGTAAACCCCAGGATGTAGAACACAGTTATCTATCTGCTGTGGTGATGACAGTAATACTGGAGGAGGTGCTGGGTAAACCCCAGGATGTAGAATACAGTTATCTAGCTGCTGTGGTGATGACAGTAATACTGGAGGAGGTGCTGGGTAAACCCCAGGATGTAGAACACAGTTGTCTAGCTGCTGTGGTGATGACAGCATTACCCAGGATGTAGAACACAGTTATCTAGCTGCTGAGGTGATGACAGCAATACCCAGGATGTAGAACACAGTTATCTAGCTGCTGTGGTGATGCCAGCAATACCCAGGATGTAGAACACAGTTATCTAGCTGCTGTGGTGATGACAGCAATACCCAGGATGTAGAACACAGTTATCTATCTGCTGAGGTGATGACAGTAATACCCAGGATGTAGAACACAGTTATCTATCTGCTGAGGTGATGACAGTAATACTGGAGGAGGTGCTGGGTAAACCCCAGGACGTAGAACACAGTTATCTATCTGCTGTGATGATGACAGTAATACTGGAGAAGGTGCTGGGTAAACCCCAGGATGTAGAACACAGTTATCTATCTGCTGTGGTGATGACAGTAATACTGGAGGAGGTGCTGGGTAAACCCCAGGATGTAGAACACAGTTATCTAGCTGCTGTGGTGATGACAGTAATACTGGAGGAGGTGTTGGGTAAACCCCAGGATGTAGAACACAGTTATCTATCTGCTGTGGTGATGACAGTAATACTGGAGGAGGTGCTGGGTAAACCCCAGGATGTAGAACACAGATATCTATCTGCTGTGGTGATGACAGTAATACTGGAGGTGGTGCTGGGTAAACCCCAGGATGTAGAACACAGTTATCTAGCTGCTGTGGTGATGACAGTAATACTGGAGGAGGTGTTGGGTAAACCCCAGGATGTAGAACACAGTTATCTATCTGCTGTGGTGATGACAGTAATACTGGAGGAGGTGCTGGGTAAACCCCAGGATGTAGAACACAGATATCTATCTGCTGTGGTGATGACAGTAATACTGGAGGAGGTGCTGGGTAAACCCCAGTATGTAGAACACAGTTATCTAGCTGCTGTGGTGATGACAGTAATACTGGAGGAGGTGCTGGGTAAACCCCAGGATGTAGAACACAGTTATCTAGCTGCTGTGGTGATGACAGTAATACTGGAGGAGGTGCTGGGTAAACCCCAGGATGTAGAACACAGTTATCTATCTGCTGTGGTGATGACAGTAATACTGGAGGAGGTGCTGGGTAAACCCCAGGATGTAGAACACAGTTATCTAGCTGCTGTGGTGATGACAGTAATACTGGAGGAGGTGCTGGGTAAACCCCAGGATGTAGAACACAGTTATCTAGCTGCTGTGGTGATGACAGTAATACTGGAGGAGGTGGTGGGTAAACCCCAGGATGTAGAACACAGTTATCTATCTGCTGTGGTGATGACAGTAATCAGGAACACAGAGGAACAACCTGACAATAAAAACAAAGGGGGAGGAAACCACTATTGTCATGACCGTATTGTCATGTTGTAATGACAGGGAGAAACAATCTACAACACTACTTTACACCTGGTTATAAGAAGCCTAGTGCACTACGCAGGGAATAGGGATCTATTTGGAACAGAGACACTAACTCCTGGATGGAAATCTCTCTCTCCCTCATCTGTCTGATATATCTGCCCATTTCCCCTCCCATCCTCCCTTTTCATTCTATTCTATCAGCCACACCACTAGCTCACCTCCACACAATACATTTACAAGTTAAAGACACACCTTGGAATAAATAACAAAGGAAAACTATTACTAGATGAAGTTTAGTGTTTTTTATTATTTCCCATCACCATAAATCATATTTAATCACTGAACAGTAGCAGACCTAACTTCATCTGTTCCTGACTCTGGATAGTGGATTAAAAAGACCATCAATCTCCAATGATATTAAAGTACTATTCTGAACATTACTGATATACTGAGTGGCAAGTCAAGATATCTGCTGGTTTTATTGTTTGGTCAATAGCACCACCTGCTGGACAGGTTTAATGTTGCTGGACTGAGCAGTATGGGAGGATGAAAGATGACACATTTAGGGCCGGTTTCCTGGACATCTACATTGAACATACTTTTTAGTCCAGGACCAGGATTAATCTGTGTCTGGGAAACCAGTCCATATAGTTTAGTAGAAAGTAAGTGATACCAGCTTGTAGTGGGCTGACTAGTCCTGAATTGTCCTTTAGTTCCTGGACCATTTTCCATGCAGCTCCAGGTGACAGAGAACACATCAATTAGGACCAACAAGCTGATCAATGATACTGAGGAGAATTACATAGAGACAGAGAACCAACTGAGGAAACATATCAATGGTTCTGAATGACAACCAATATACATCAACACCAGACATCATGATTCATGGAAATGTACAAGATTAAAACATTGCAATTACTAAAATATGAAAACATTGAATTTTAATTCATAACATCTTCTGAAGATCAAATCAGTTAAATCATTGTAGATAAAACAGAGCAGAATGAATCATCACATCTGGGGACCATCACCACCAGCATGACTAGTATCTATGTGGACCCTACTACAGTTTAACCAGCTCAGCTATAGACTACACCAGCATGACTAGTATCTATGTGGACCCTACTACAGTTTAACCAGCTCAGCTATAGACTACACCAGCATGACTAGTATCTATGTGGACCCTACTACAGTTTAACCAGCTCAGCTATAGACTACACCAGTATGACTAGTATCTATGTGGACCCTACTACAGTTTAACCAGCTCAGCTATAGACTACACCAGCATGACTAGTATCTATGTGGACCCTACTACAGTTTAACCAGCTCAGCTATAGACTACACCAGCATGACTAGTCTCTATGTGGACCCTACTACAGTTTAACCAGCTCAGCTATAGACTACACCAGCATGACTAGTATCTATGTGGACCCTACTACAGTTTAACCAGCTCAGCTATAGACTACACCAGCATGACTAGTATCTATGTGGACCCTACTACAGTTTAACCAGCTCAGCTATAGACTACACCAGCATGACTAGTATCTATGTGGACCCTACTACAGTTTAACCAGCTCAGCTATAGACTACACCAGCATGACTAATATCTATGTGGACCCTACTACAGTTTAACCAGCTCAGCTATAGACTACACCAGCATGACTAGTATCTATGTGGACACTACTACAGTTTAACCAGCTCAGCTATAGACTACACCAGCATGACTAGTATCTATGTGGACCCTACTACAGTTTAACCAGCTCAGCTATAGACTACACCAGCATGACTAGTATCTATGTGGACCCTACTACAGTTTAACCAGCTCAGCTATAGACTACACCAGCATGACTAGTATCTATGTGGACCCTACTACAGTTTAACCAGCTCAGCTATAGACTACACCAGCATGACTAGTATCTATGTGGACCCTACTACAGTTTAACCAGCTCAGCTATAGACTACACCAGCATGACTAGTATCTATGTGGACCCTACTACAGTTTAACCAGCTCAGCTATAGACTACACCAGCATGACTAGTATCTATGTGGACCCTACTACAGTTTAACCAGCTCAGCTATAGACTACACCAGCATGACTAGTATCTATGTGGACCCTACTACAGTTTAACCAGCTCAGCTATAGACTACACCAGCATGACTAGTATCTATGTGGACCCTACTACAGTTTAACCAGCTCAGCTATAGACTACACCAGCATGACTAGTATCTATGTGGACCCTACTACAGTTTAACCAGCTCAGCTATAGACTACACCAGCATGACTAGTATCTATGTGGACCCTACTACAGTTTAACCAGCTCAGCAGAACCAGAGAGATTAAACCCAGGATAGAGGGGCTGAGTGAATGTGGTCTGGACTCTGTGGAGGAGGGTCATTGTGTCAGAGACACTGTAGAAGGACAGAGTACCTGCCTTGTGATCCAGGTACACTCCTACCCTGGAGGACTGAGGGCCTGATACTTTTGTCTCAACATTATTGTGTCTGAAACAATAACCACCTCTATAGTAACGTAAACTCCAGGACTTGTTATTGAATCCAAATATACTATCTCTCTCTGTTCTGCTGATGTCTTTATATGAGACTGATGTAACAACATTACCAGTCCACTCCACCTCCCAGTAACAGCGTCCAGACAGACCCTCTCTACACAGAACCTGGTACCAGTTGATGAATCTGTCTGGATGGTCAGGATATGGTTGGACTTGGTCTGTATAGGTCACCTTTCTGTTCCCTTCAGACAGAGAGAGGTGTGTGTTTGCTGTGTTTGGGTCCAGTGTGAGCTGACAGGAATCTGGGAGAAGAGCAGAGCAGAGACCAATGAGGGGAGTCAGAACAATAAGTTAAGTCAGATACTGTATCTACCCTGTCTTTGATTAGAGCACAGCAGAGATCAAATCAGAGACATATGAGGAGTCAGATAGATACCCAGTCTTTGATTAGATCTACTATTGCTATATATTTCTAGAGGGATTGTTAGGAGTGTCAGTAAAAAGAGACTGTTAGTTACTTCACAATAAAGAGACTCACATTGTAACAACTGTTCTCTGGTCTTGGGCTCTGGAGGCAGTACAACATCCACTATATTCACTACAGACACACAAACACATTGACAGAGAGAGGGAATGTTATCATCAGACCATATTCCACATGTATATGACTAGTAGGGAACTTTCAATGGTCTAAAGTTGATGTTCTTATTGTTTTCAACACACCTGTAGTGGAGATCTTGGTCCATTCTCCTTTAAGGAAGTCTTCTAGTTTCTCTCTCAGTTCAGACACAGTCTTACTCACATCTCCAAAGTACTGAAGAGGACGGACAATGATGCTGGGTAAGTCTGAAGATACACTGATACTGGAGAGAGACTGATAACTCTGGAGAGAGACAGAGAGAGAGAGAGAGACAGAGAGAGAGAGAGAGAGACAGAGAGAGAGGGAGGGAGGGAGAGAGAGAGAGAGAGACCGAGAGAGAGAGACAGAGAGAGAGAGAGAGACAGAGACAGAGAGAGAGAGAGAGAGAGGGACAGAGGGAGAGCGAGGGACAGAGAGAGAGAGAGAGAGAGAGAGGGACAGAGAGAGAGAGGGACAGAGAGAGAGACAGAGAGAGAGAGACAGAGAGAGAGAGACAGAGAGAGAGAGAGCGGGACAGAGGGAGAGCGAGGGACAGAGGGAGAGCGAGGGACAGAGAGAGAGAGAGAGAGAGAGGGACAGAGAGAGAGAGAGAGAGAGGGACAGAGAGAGAGAGAGAGAGAGAGAGAGAGAGGGACAGAGAGCGAGACAGAGAGAGAGAGAGAGAGAGGGACAGAGAGAGAGAGAGAGAGAGAGAGAGAGAGAGGGACAGAGAGAGAGGGAGAGCGAGGGACAGAGGTAGAGCGAGGGACAGCGAGGGACAGAGGGAGAGCGAGGGACAGAGGGAGAGAGAGAGAGAGAGAGAGAGAGAGAGAGAGAGAGAGAGAGAGAGAGAGAGAGAGAGAGAGAGAGAGAGAGAGAAAAAGAAGAGAGAGGGGAGAGAGAGAGGGACAGAGAGAGAGAGGGGGACAGAGAAGGACAAAGAGGGACAGGGACAGAGGGACAGGGAGAGAGAGGGACGGACAAAGGGAGAGAGAGGGACGGACAAAGGGAGAGAGAGGGACCGACAGAGGGAGAGAGAGGGACCGACAGAGGGAGAGAGAGGGACCGACAGAGGGAGAGAGAGGGACCGACAGAGGGAGAGAGACGGACCGACAGAGGGAGAGAGAGGGACCGACAGAGGGAGAGAGAGGGACCGACAGAGGGAGAGAGAGGGACCGACAGAGGGAGGGAAAGGGACGGACAGAGAGATAGAGCGAGAGAGAGGGACGGACAGAGAGAGAGAGGGACGGACAGAGAGAGAGAGAGAGAGAGAGAGGGACGGACAGAGAGAGAGAGAGAGAGGGACGGACAGAGAGAGAGATAGGGACGGACAGACAGAGAGGGACGGACAGACAGAGAGATAGGAACAGACAGAGAGGGACGGAGAGAGAGAGATAGGGACGGAGAGAGAGAGATAGGGACGGAGAGAGAGAGATAGGGACGGAGAGAGAGAGATAGGGACGGAGAGAGAGAGATAGGGACGGAGAGAGAGAGATAGGGACGGAGAGAGAGAGATAGGGACGGAGAGAGAGAGCGAGAGAGAGAGACGGACAGAGAGAGAGACAGGGACGGAGAGAGAGAGCGAGAGAGAGAGACGGACAGAGAGAGAGACAGGACAACATAATGATGTAGATGAATAGTTTCACATGAAGTTAATTTCATATCACATGCAACAAGACAGTTTAGTTACCTGGAGGAAATGGATGTGATCCTCTGTGTGTGAGAGCTGCTCCAGCTCAGTGCTTCTCTTCCTCAGCTCAGCTATCTCCTGCTTCAGTTGCTCCAGGAGTCTTTCAGCTTGATTCACTTGAGCCTTCTCTTGGGCTCTGATCAGCTCCTTCACCTCAGAGCTCCTTCTCTCAATGGAGCGGATCAGCTCAGTAAAGATCTGATCACTGTCCTCCACTGCTGCCTGTGCAGAGCGCTGTTGAGAGAGAGACAGAGAGAGACAGAGACAGAGACAGAGACAGAGAGAGAGACAGAGAGAGAGAGAGAGAGAGACAGAGAGAGACAGACAGAGAGAGAGAGAGAGAGAGTAGGTACAGTAGCCTCTCTGCACCTCATTGAGTCAGAACGCTGCCACCCTGCTCTCCAGGTCCACCAGACCTTGTCCCCCCTCCTGGACAGGCAGGTACAGAACACCTCTTACATTGACATTTACATTTAAGTCATTTAGCAGACGCTCTTATCCAGAGCGACTTACAAATTGGTGCATTCACCTTATGATATCCAGTGGAACAACCACTTTACAATAGTGCATCTAACTCTTTTAAGGGGGAGGGGGGGGTTAGAAGGATTACTTTATCCTATCCTAGGTATTCCTTAAAGAGGTGGGGTTTCAGGTGTCTCCGGAAGGTGGTGATTGACTCCGCTGACCTGGCGTCGTGAGGGAGTTTGTTCCACCATTGGGGTGCCAGAGCAGCGAACAGTTTTGCCTGGGCTGAGCGGGAACTGTACTTCCTCAGAGGTAGGGAGGCGAGCAGGCCAGAGGTGGATGAACGCAGTGCCCTTGTTTGGGTGTAGGGCCTGATCAGAGCCTGAAGGTACGGAGGTGCCGTTCCCCTCACAGCTCCGTAGGCAAGCACCATGGTCTTGTAGCGGAGAGGGTCCTGCTCTACTCTCCTCCCTCCTGGACAGACAGGTACAGAACACCTCTTGGTCCTGCTCTACTCTCCTCCCTCCTGGACAGGCAGGTACAGAACACCTCTTGGTCCTGCTCTACTCTCCTCCCTCCTGGACAGACAGGTACAGAACACCTCTTGGTCCTGCTCTACTCTCCTCCCTCCTGGACAGACAGGTACAGAACACCTCTTGGTCCTTCTCTACTCTCCTCCCTCCTGGACAGACAGGTACAGAACACCTCTTGGTCCTGCTCTACTCTCCTCCCTCCTGGACAGACAGGTACAGAACACCTCTTGGTCCTGCTCTACTCTCCTCCCTTCTGGACTGGCAGGTACAGAACACCTCTTGGTCCTGCTCTACTCTCCTCCCTCCTGGACAGACAGGTACAGAACACCTCTTGGTCCTGCTCTACTCTCCTCCCTCCTGGACAGACAGGTACAGAACACCTCTTGGTCCTGCTCTACTCTCCTCCCTCCTGGACAGACAGGTACAGAACACCTCTTGGTCCTGCTCTACTCTCCTCCCTCCTGGTACCCCCTCCAGTAGCCTGCCCCGTAGCAGAGCTAGACCCAGCCTCTGCCCCCTGAGTCCTAGTTTGCTGGACAATAGAGCGAGTCCAAACGGCCAAAGAACGTTGTCTGAGCTGGAACACTAGCGAGGCCATAGCAAATGAATTGAAACGAACCTTTACAGAGCCTCTTCTGACTGGAATGATCCTTAGAATTACATTTCCCCTAAATGGCACCAAAAAATGTCTCCCTTTTTATTTGACCACTAAAACCTGTTCTTAGGACCAAACTGGAAAATAACAACTGGTGTAGAAAGTAAACATCCTCGATGGTGCCAAGTGTGTTTATGTCTGCATTACCAGGAAGTAGGAAACAACTGCAACTTCTGACTATTTCTGGTCTCCGATCGATGACATCAGAGGACGCTGCCCAACCTTTTCAGACACATGGACCATCTTAAACAGTATCATCCACAATGGGGCAAAACTAAACACAACTAATGAGCTAAATTACATCTTCAAAAACTGAACAATAATTAGGAATAAAATCTGATTTAAAAAAAGTAAGATCCCAAACAAATATTACATCCTATATTACAGAACTGCTTCTCTCTTTTGATGCTTATTTTGTGGTGGACGCATCAAAGTGAACCTCCTATTTGCTACTAAATTCTGGAGATACGTCGCATTTGATGGAGTCTTGTACCTTTGCCAGAAAGGGTCAAACTCCTCCAAAAGCTCCATACATTCTAGAAAGTTCCCTCTATTTGTGCTTTCACTAGATTCATCATTGTCACGGAAACAGAGTCCCTGTCTTCCTAACATTGATGTGACCACAACAATTCTCCTCAGATACTCCCTTCTCTCTGCAATATCACTAGCATGGGCAGATGTTAAAATCTGACCAATGTTCCCATGATTGCTAGTTGCCTGGTAGCTTTGCCATGCCACAACACTGTCTCTGTGTGTTTGTGTCATCTCATGTTTGACAAAGATAAACAAAGCTTTTTTCCAATTTTTGCAGCCATTACTGACAAAATCATCAAATGTAATGTTTTTTGCCATCAACACTGTCACCTTTTCTACACATGACCTACTGATAACTGTTTTACAACGGCTACTGAATGAAAACAACTGAGTATGAAAAGATATGTGTCTGATGTTACGTCATCTGTCTCATTTATAGCCTGGTACAGATAGTAAAACTACATTAAATACAAAGTTAACTAGATATCATCTGTCTCATTTATAGCCTGGTACAGATAGTAAAACTACATTAAATACAACGTTAACTAGATATCATCTGTGTCATTTATAGCCTGGTACAGATAGTAAAACTACATTAAATACAACGTTAACTAGATATCATCTGTCTCATTTATAGCCTGGTACAGATAGTAAAACTACATTAAATACAACGTTAACTAGATATCATCTGTCTCATTTCTAGCCTGGTACAGATAGTAAAACTACATTAAATACAACGTTAACTAGATATCATATGTGTCATTTATAGCCTGGCACAGATAGTAAAACTACATTAAATACAACGTTAACTAGATATCATCGCCACATAACTTATGTGGAATTTAAAAGACACCGTTAACGTTACCGTTAGCTAGCTCACAACGTCTGTTACACTGTAACTTACCGGCAGCCTCACATAAAAACGTATTGGTTAACAAAGCTTTGATTCTGACCAAAGTCTATAGTAGTGAAAAGTCTCTCTCTCTATTGTAACTTACCACAAATTGCCATCATAGCCTATCTACATGAATGTGTCCTGTCAGAGTCTTTTCCTCTCCGTTAACCGTTAGCTAGCAGTCTCGAGCCACAGCTGACGTTGACCACAATGAGCTACAAGTAGGACTGACGTCACTACCGGTGCAGCAGCCTCTGCAGCAGCAGCCTCCCCCGGGTCCTAGTGCCCGCCCGGTAACACGGTTAAGATGCGATGGAACGGTTGACGGGAAAACAACAAATCACAGAGAAAATATATTGACTGATATATTGAATTGTTTAGGGTAGCTTTAGCTTTGGCTTTAATAAATTCTGAAAATACTTGAAAACCAAAAGAAAAAAGAATAGTAGCCCTCCTCAGGAACCACAAACCCTCACAGACCAACTTCTTCTTCTATGATATAATGGCGGTCCGCAAACCAACGTTAAAGGTGCATGGCGCCACCTACTGTGCTGGTGTGTGTCCAATCACGGTTTACAACATTTCTAAATCCTCCTACCTAACTCAGAACTTCAGAGAAAATAAAAAAGAGTCATACTAACTTCTAATAGACCCTCCCCCGTCCCCCAAATCCCTTCCAAACCCCCCCCAACCTCAATGACCGAACACTTCAATCTTTCCCTCTCTTCAACATCCTTACAACAATATAACAACACATGCTCCACCGTTTCATTGACCATACCCTCCAGACACAAACCATTCACATGCTGCCAACCAGATGTAAGGACCAGTTCAATGTACAATGTCCTAAACACAATGGAGTAAACACCACCTCTTCCTTCCTAATCTGACCTTTGATCCTTGGTCCACCGACCTTTAGAGGACATATAAATGCCGTCCCTTGTGCTCAGAGTCCCATCTCTTCTGCCACACATCTATCAAAATGTCTCTGATCTTACATTTGGCTTCACCTCTACCCAGTGGAACATTAATATCAATTATATCTTGTTTCAAAGCTCTTTTAGATAACTGGTCTACAATTTAATCTCCTTCCACACCTGAATGTGCTGGGACCCAGCAGAATCTCACTACTACACCCATTCTCTCAATTCTCCATAATAACATTGATACCTACAACTGTCCAACCAAAACCACTGCCTTGTCTACTAGTATATTCCCAACAGTCATCTAGAACAGTAGCAGTGGGATGCTCAACCTCACAGCCTTTCAACCCAATAAGCTAATGACAAAAAAGGCCAAGCTTCCTGCCATCCAGGACCTCTATACCAGGCGGTGTCAGAGGAAGGCCCTAAAATTTGTCAAAGACTCGAGCCAACCCAGTCATAGACTGTTCTCTCTGCTACCGCAAGGCAAGCGGTATCACATTCCACATTGACTCTGTACCGGTACCCCCTGTATATAGTCTCCACATTGACTCTGTACCGGTACCCCCTGTATATAGCCTCCACATTGACTCTGTACCGGTACGCCCCTGTATATAGCCTCCACATTGACTCTGTACCGGTACCCCCCTGTATATAGCCTCCACATTGACTCTGTACCGGTACCCCCTGTATATAGCCTCCACATTGACTCTGTACCGGTACCCCCTGTATATAGCCTCCACATTGACTCAGTACCGGTACCCCCTGTATATAGCCTCCACATTGACTCAGTATCGGTACCCCCTGTATATAGCCTCCACATTGACTCTGTACCGGTACCCCCTGTATATAGCCTCCACATTGACTCTGTACCGGTACCCCCTGTATATAGCCTCCACATTGACTCTGTATCGGTACCCCCTGTATATAGCCTCCACATTGACTCTGTACCGGTACCCCCTGTATATAGCCTCCACATTGACTCTGTACCGGTACCCCCTGTATATAGCCTCCACATTGACTCTGTACCGGTACCCCCTGTATATAGCCTCCACATTGACTCTGTACCGGTACCCCCCTGTATATAGCCTCCACATTGACTCTGTACCAGTACGCCCTGTAAATAGCCTCCACATTGACTCAGTATCGGTACGCCCTGTATATAGCCTCCACATTGACTCTGTATCGGTACGCCCCTGTATATAGCCTCCACATTGACTCTGTATCGGTACGCCCTGTATATTGTCTCGCTATTGTTATTTTACTGCTGCTCTTTAATTACTTGTTACTTTTAATTCTTATTCTTATCCATATATTTTTTTTTTGTTGATTAGGATCTCGTAAGTAAGCATTTCACTGTAAGGTCTACACCTGTTGTATTCGGCGCATGTGACTAATACAATTTGATTTGATTTAGTAGGTCACTCCTACTAGATTTACCAGATGATAAACTATTCAATACAGACAGAGAATCTGAGCATCCTATAATTCTAACAGGTTGTACGTCCTCCACCCACTGGAGGACAACTATTATCACCAACAGTTCAACTGAGGGTACTGACAGTTCATCTGTTAGTCTTCTACATATCTGCACATCAAATTCAGGAAGGTAAACGCCTGCTCCTGTGTGCCCACTATCTGGGTCCTTGGATCCATCTGGGAAAAGAGGTCAAAAAGCATAGAAACTTCTACCAATGTAATTATCAACCAGTTTCCCTTCATCACTGACTTCTGATCAATCTTTCCTTTTGTCTACCAGGGTTAGATCAACAACAGGATCTGGGAGTAACCATGGAGGAACATCCCCTATCACCACAGAAGGGCCAACCTCCAACTCCCTCAAACCACTCTCATCAGCAAGCTTTCCAACTGTCCAACCAAAACCACTGCCTTGTCTACTAGTATATTCCCAACAGTCATCTAGAACAGTAGCAGTGGGATGCTCAACCTCACAGCCTTTCAACCCAATAAGCTAATGACAATTTATTATGCCGTATATCCAAAGGCATCTCACCTGCCTCCACTAGTAAGACACATACAGATGTTGATTTAAATGCACCAATACATATCCTTAAAGATATATACTGGATTCTGTCCAGCTTCTGAAGACAAGTCTTTGCTGCTGTTCCATAAACTATACACCTGTAATCAATTGTTGTCCTGATCAGAGCTCTATAAATATCCATCAACGATTGTCTGTCAGCACCCCATTCATAACCAGAGACCGACACAACCAACTACCACGAAAGTGATGGAATGAGAGAGAGAGAGACATCGTTACAACACTGTACATAGACATAATATAACGTTTCTTCTTCTTTGGAGTTTAACGTTGGTTGGCATCCAATATGTTGCATTACCGCCCCCAACTGGACTATAACATAAATCTATTTTACTTTGTGACACAAAATGGGAAAGGGGGAAATTATGATAATACTAAGTAACACCATGACAACTAACCCTACAATCGTTAAAAACCCACTATCCCATTCCACTACTTTGACCCTATCTGATCCTCTCAGGATCCATCACCCTTGACCCATCCTCCTCTACTTTCTTCACTGCCTCAGCATACGACACCTTCTGCACTACTCTGACTCTAGCCACCTCAACCTGCCTCTCTCTCACCAGACACTTCTGATCCCCAGCAACATGGACGCCCCTACAGTCGACACACTCAACTTTATCCACTGAAACTACACAATCCTCTATCCCATGACCTCCTGCACACTTCCCACATCTTGGAGTCTCCCTCCTACAAACTGCTGCAACATGACTGTAATATGAGTCGGTTTGAATTGAATTGAATAGAGAGAGAGCTCCATGTTAATGTATAGGGGACATGAGTCAGTCATGGTTACTCATGGTTATGTGATGAGGTAGCCCCGCCTGCTACTTATAAATCAGTGTCGGTCCAATAGGGAATGTCCTCTTTGTGTAACGGTCAAGATGTTGGTTTCTCCCACGGTAGACCTGGGTTCATATCCCGTCAGTTACATTAAACAGTCTATTCTCTGAACGGGGTACAGACAGCCTGTTCCCAACAGTGGGGTCAGTGTGATTGGTTAGGGGCCCCTCTCCCTCTCTCTGATTGGAGGAGAGAAGTGAAATGGTGTGTCTCCTCTGGTCAACAATACTCACCTTGAAAGACTCCACAGCCTGTTGGAGCTCCTTCAGCTCCTTCTCTCTCTCCTGGAATCTCTGCTGGACCTTCTGCTGACTCATCCCCAGCTGCCTCTGTGGAGAATCACTCTTCAATGAGCTATCAAGCTTTATTAGTCCAGTAGATCAATAGTATAGTAATGTGACATTGGGCCCAAAGAAGATAGGGATTCAAATGTTGAGATAGTGACTGTGTGAAATTATATTAGAATGTTTGTATGTGATTCTACTATATTTTAGTCAATGCCACTCCGACAGCTCTATCTAAAATTGAAATATTTCTTAATTCGAATCTTTTACCTTTAGATTTGTGTTTATTGCTTTGAATTGTTAGATATTTGCTGGAGCCAGGAACACAAGCATTTCGCTACACCCTCAATAACAACTGCTAAATATTTGTGACCAATAACATGAAATTTGATGTGAATTATTATAGTTTTAACAGAACACAAATCAGGGAGCTGATTGGGTGTTTGATAACAAATGATAATGTGTTTGACTTTAGAAAATGTGATACATTTGGAGAATCTGGGTTATCATTTCTCCCGAGTGGCACAGTGATCTAAGGCACTGCATCTCAGTGCTAGAAGCATCACTTCAGACCCTGGTTTGATTCCAGGCTGTATCACAACCGGCCGTGATTGGGCATTCCATAGGGTGGCGCACAATTGGCCCAGCATTGTCTGAGTTAGGGTTAGGCCGGTAGTAGGCCGTCATCGGTTTGGCAGGTAGCCTAGTGGTTAGAGCGTTGGGACAGTAACTGAAAGGTTGCTGGATCGAATCCCTGAGCTGACAAGGTAAATATCTGTTGTTCCTCCCCTGAACAAGACAGTTAACCTGCTGTTCCCTGGTAGGCTGTCATTGTAAATAAGAATGTGTTCTTAACCAACTTGCCTAGTTAAATAAAGGTATGTTAATCAGACAGTAACCAACAAGTTGTTCTGGTCTTACCTGTTTCTCAGTCCTCTCTGCTGCAGCTGACACTGTATCATGGCCTTTATGTTCATCCATTGTACACAGATAACAGATACACTGCTGATCGGTACGACAGTAAACCTCCAGCAGTTTGTCATGATGAGAGCAGATCTTCTCCTGTAGTTGTGCGGTGGCTTTGACCAGCTTGTGCTTCTTGAAAGCAGGAGATTCATAGTGAGATTGGAGGTGAGTCTCACAGTAAGAGGGCAGACACGCCAGACAGGACATGAGGGCTTTCTGCTTCCTGGTCCCAGTGCAGACATCACACGCCACATCTCCCGGTCCAGCATAGCGGATTTTCTCCACCACTTCAGCCAGCACAGTGCTCCTGTTCAGAACAGGCCTTGGGATAAAGGTCTGTCTGCACTGTGGACAGCTGTAGAAACCTTTCAGATCATCCTGATCCCAGCATTCTTTAATACAGCCCATACAGTAACTGTGTCCACAGGCAGTAGTCACCGGATCCTTCAGTTGACCCAGACAGATAGAGCAACAGAACAGTTCCTTATTCTCTGCCATTTTGGTGCTCTCTCCCGTAGGTTAAGCAATGGCAGTGTGAAAGATTACTTTCTGTTTTATGGAACTCTACAGCAGAGGACAGGGAGTGGCTTCCTACTGGACTGGGGGTGTGGTTTCTTTGATAAGGAAGTATGACAGTGTGTTGGGTAGAAGACAGAGCTGGTCAGTACTTATGTTAAATGTATTTGAAATATATATTTTAATTACTTCTGGGTATTTTGTCGTTTGAATTACACTGGGCTGAACTGCACTCCAATGTATTTTGTATTTAAAAAAAATCCTAAATACTTTTATTTTTAACCCTTTTTTCCTGGTTTCCAATTGGTCGTTACAATCTTGTCTCATCGCTGCAACTCCTGTTAGGACTCTGGAGAGGCGAAGGTCGAGAGCCATGCGTCCTCCGAAACACAACCCAACCAAGCCGCACTGCTTCTTGACACAATGCCCTCTTAACCCGGAAGCCAGCCGCACCAATGTGTCAGAGGAAACATCGTACACCTGGTGACCGTGTCAGTGTGCACTGCGCCAGGCCCGCCACAGGAGTCGCTCGTACGCATTGGCACAAGAACATCCCTGCCGGCCAAACCCTCCCCTAACCCGGACAACGCTGGGCAAATTGTGCACCGGCCCATGGGTCTCCCCATCGCTGCAGGCTGCGACAGAGCCTGGACTCAAACTCAGAATCTCTAGTAGCACAGCGATGCAGTGCCTTAGACCACTTAGACACTAACCACTTTTCTTTACCATTTATTACAGCGGTTCACATCTTGTGGTCCCCCTTTCACCCTGCACTGGTATCAGCAGTATGATAGTACTATGATGTGATAAGACTGTCTGGTAAATGACAACACTGGTATCAGCAGTATGATAGTACTATGGTGTGATAAGACTGTCTGATAAATGACAACATTGGTATCAGCAGTATGATAGTACTATGGTGTGATAAGACTGTCTGATAAATGACAACATTGGTATCAGCAGTATGATAGTACTATGGTGTGATAAGACTGTCTGGTAAATGACAACATTGGTATCAGCAGTATGATAGTACTATGGTGTGATAAGACTGTCTGATAAATGACAACATTGGTATCAGCACTATGGTGTGATAAGAGCATCTGCTAAATGAACTAAATATAAATGTAGAAGTAAGAGCAGGACTATTGTCTTGATGATGTTACAACCATCAAGTCTGACCAAGTGGTCTGATCAAAGAGCAGGACACCCTTTACAATAGATACAATAGATACAATAGATACAATAGATACAATAGATACAATGGATATATAACAGATACATGCTCTCAGCCTTGATGCTGAAACTAATCAAACACAGAGACCATAGTAATCACATTATGGAGACACAGTAACATGTTAGAACCCACCAAGACCCTCAGAGACCATAGTAATCACATCATAGAGACACAGTAACATGTTAGAACCCACCAAGACCCTCAGAGACCATAGTAATCACATCATGGAGACACAGTAACATGTTAGTACCCACCAAGACCCTCAGAGACCATAGTAATCACATCATGGAGACACAGTAACATGTTAGAACCCACCAAGACCCTCAGAGACCATAGTAATCACATCATGGAGACACAGTAACATGTTAGAACCCACCAAGACCCTCAGAGACCATAGTAATCACATCATGGAGACACAGTAACATGTTAGTACCCACCAAGACCCTCAGAGACCATAGTAATCACATCATGGAGACACAGTAACATGTTAGCACCCACCAAGACCCTCAGAGACCATAGTAATCACATCATGGAGACACAGTAACATGTTACAACCCACCAAGACCCTCAGAGACCATAGTAATCACATCATGGAGACACAGTAACATGTTAGAACCCACCAAGACCCTCAGAGACCATAGTAATCACATCATGGAGACACAGTAACATGTTAGAAACCACCAAGACCCTCAGAGACCATAGTAATCACATCATGGAGACACAGTAACATGTTAGTACCCACCAAGACCCTCAGAGACCATAGTAATCACATCATGGAGACACAGTAACATGTTAGAAACCACCAAGACCCCTAATAAATCACCAGGTGGGATGTACCTTTTGACATCAACTAACTACCCTCCTGTCTCAGCCTCCAGTATTTATGCTGCAATAGTTTATGTGTCGGGGAGCTAGGGTCAGTTTGTTATATCTGGAGTACTTCTCCTGTCTTATCCGGTGTCCTGTGTGAATTTAAGTATGCTCTCTCTAATTCTGTCTCTTTCTTTCTTTCTCTCTCTCTCGGAGGACCTGAGCCCTAGGACCATGCCTCAGGACTACATTGCCTGATGACTCCTTGCTGTCCCCAGTCCACCTGGTCGTGCTGCTGCTCCAGTTACAACTGTTCTGCCTGCGGCTATGGAATCCTGACCTGTTCACCAGACGTGCTACCTGTCCCAGATCTGCTGTTTTCAACTCTCTAGAGACAGCAGGAGCGGTAGAGATGCTCTGAATGATTGGCTCTGAAAAGCCCACTGACATTTACACCTGAGGTGCTGACCTGTTGCACCCTCGACAACCACTGTGATTATTATTATTTGACGCTGCTGGTCATCTATGAACATTTGAACATCTTGGCCATGTTCTGTTATAATCTCCACCCGGCACAGCCAGAAGAGGACTGGCCACCCCTCATAGCCTGGTTCCTCTCTAGGCTTCTTCCTAGGTTTCGGCCTTTCTAGGGAGTTTTTCCTAGCCACCGTGCTTCTACACCTGCATTGCATGCTGTTTGGGGTTTTAGGCTGGGTTTCCGTACAGCACTTTGTGACATCAGCTGATGTAAGAAGGGCTTTATAAATACATTTGATTTGATTTGATTTAGATGTACTTTGTCACTGTGTATAGACAGCCTGGTCTCATAGACTAGATGTACTGTGTCATGTAGACAGCCTGGTCTCACTGACTAGATGCACTGTGTCATGTAGACAGCCTGGTCTCATAGACTAGATGTACTGTGTCATGTAGACAGCCTGGTCTCATAGACTAGATGCACTGTGTCATGTAGACAGCCTGGTCTCATAGACTAGATGTACTGTGTCACTGTGTATAGACAGCCTGGTCTCATAGATTAGATCTACTGTGTCACTGTGTGTAGACAGCCTGGTCTCATAGACTAGATGTACTGTGTCACTGTGTGTAGACAGCCTGGTCTCATAGACTAGATGTACTGTGTCACTGTGTATAGACAGCCTGGTCTCATAGACTAGATGTACTGTGTGTAGACAGCCTGGTCTCATAGACTAGATGTACTGTGTCACTGTGTGTAGACAGCCTGGTCTCATAGACTAGATGCACTGTGTCACTGTGTGTAGACAGCCTGGTCTCATAGACTAGATGTACTGTGTCATGTAGACAGCCTGGTCTCATAGACTAGATGTACTGTCTCATGTAGACAGCCTGGTCTCATAGACTAGATGCACTGTATCACTGTGTATAGACAGCCTGGTCTCATAGACTAGATGTACTGTGTCACTGTGTGTAGACAGCCTGGTCTCATAGACTAGATGTACTGTGTATAGACAGCCTGGTCTCATAGACTAGATGCACTGTGTCACTGTGTGTAGACAGCCTGGTCTCATAGACTAGATGCACTGTGTCATGTAGACAGCCTGGTCTCATAGACTAGATGCACTGTGTCACTGTGTGTAGACAGCCTGGTCTCATAGACTAGATGTACTGTGTTACTGTGTGTAGACAGCCTGGTCTCATAGACTAGATGCACTGTGTCATGTAGACAGCCTGGTCTCATAGACTAGATGTACTGTGTCACTGTGTGTAGACAGCCTGGTCTCATAGACTAGATGTACTGTGTCACTGTGTATAGACAGCCTGGTCTCATAGACTAGATGTACTGTGTCACTGTGTGTAGACAGCCTGGTCTCATAGACTAGATGTACTGTGTCACTGTGTATAGACAGCCTGGTCTCATAGACTAGATGTACTGTGTCACTGTGTATAGACAGCCTGGTCTCATAGACTAGATGTACTGTGTCACTGTGTGTAGACAGCCTGGTCTCATAGACTAGATGCACTGTGTCACTGTGTGTAGACAGCCTGGTCTCATAGACTAGATGCACTGTGTCATGTAGACAGCCTGGTCTCATAGACTAGATGTACTGTGTCATGTAGACAGCCTGGTCTCACAGACTAGATGTACTGTGTCACTGTGTGTAGACAGCCTGGTCTCATAGACTAGATGCACTGTGTGTAGACAGCCTGGTCTCATAGACTAGATGTACTGTGTCACTGTGTATAGACAGCCTGGTCTCATAGACTAGATGCACTGTGTGTAGACAGCCTGGTCTCATAGACTATATGTACTGTGTCACTGTGTGTAGACAGCCTGGTCTCATAGACTAGATGTACTGTGTCACTGTGTGTAGACAGCCTGGTCTCATAGACTAGATGTACTGTGTCACTGTGTGTAGACAGCCTGGTCTCATAGACTAGATGTACTGTGTCACTGTGTGTAGACAGCCTGGTCTCATAGACTAGATGTACTGTGTCACTGTGTATAGACAGCCTGGTCTCATAGACTAGATGTACTGTGTCACTGTGTATAGACAGCCTGGTCTCATAGACTAGATGTACTGTGTCATGTAGACAGCCTGGTCTCATAGACTAGATGTACTGTGTCACTGTGTATAGACAGCCTGGTCTCATAGTAAATGTAAATCCAGGACACTCAGATTAGTATGATATGTTTTGTTTGTATGATTACATAAGACAGAAGGTTACTTAAAGGTGCAATATGCAGAAATTGCTCCTCCGTTTGCTGGTTGATAAAATTCTAATGGTTTGTGACAAAACAAACAGTAATTGTGTAGAGAATCATTATACCATATGAACCCGCTGTGAAATATATTTTATTAAAGCAAAAATATTGTATTTTCATCTGTTCGAAGCTCGTGTACAAAACCGAAAGAAAAAGATGCAGAAAGGAAACTTAAGAACGGGAAGCATAGAAAAAGTGCATATAGAACACATCTACAGCTGATTAGACTTGCTTTAAATTAGAAATTAAAGAGCTTTAACTCAATGTTGGTCGGCCAACAAGTTACGTATTGCGGGGTAAGGGAAAAACATATTGTATGTTTCTAGGCTAAAATATATGAGGTGCTCCGTGTTCCTGCTGATAGCAGGCCTTAACCTGGATGCTGGGAAACGTCCTGTCTTGGAGTATGGTATCTATCTTGGAAATCAGATGACAAACCTGCATGGATTAGCAAGAGAAAACATGGTACGTATATTTAGACAATTTGTAGTCAAGACGGCTACAGTTTACACCAGAGTATACAGGTTCCAGTACTCTACTAACACTTCACACAACTAATTGTAGTCAAGACAGCTACAGTTTACACCAGAGTATACAGGTTCCAGTACTCTACTAACACTTCACACAACTAATTGTAGTCAAGACAGCTACAGTTTACACCAGAGTATACAGGTTCCAGTACTCTACTAACACTTCACAAAACTAATTGTTGTCTACATTGAAGACCACGATCATTTGAATGAGATTTTGGTGCTAGGCAGTAATATAAACATGCACACAGTCCAGTAAGTTTCCCAAAATCCCCAGTTTTCATAAATCCTGTTTGGAGGATTCCAGATTTCCTGCTTATTCCTTCCTGATTCCGGGAATCTCCCAACCAGGTTTTCAAAGAATGTTGGGAAAGTTACCAGATCTTTGCATTTACCTGGGACAGAACTCACCCACGTCTGTATAATACACAGAGCTCCCTAAGTAACAATGAGACGACAACTGGGACTGACCGGCTCGATTCGACGTAGCAAAATTAGAAACTGTGTTTTTTACATTGGATAAAAGTAGAGACTCAGAGCTAGAAAATGGTTTATCATACACTACAGTTGAGGAACAATGGGAAAGGAATTCTGCTTTGAAAGTTGATAAACTTGTATCACCACTTGAGGTAATGGGCCTTGAGTATTTGGTTCACCTACTGGAGAGCTCTTCTTTGTCTACCCTTCAGTATCTACCCCACCCATCTCTTTAAGGATTCACATGTGAGGCCATGTGCTAAACAGAGTGAGTACAGTAGAGTAGTGAACAGAGTGATTACAGTAGTGTAGTAAACAGAGTGATTACAGTAGTGTAGAAAACAGAGTGAGTACAGTAGTGTAGTAAACAGAGTGATTACAGTAGTGTAGTAAACAGAGTGATTACAGTAGTGTAGTAAACAGAGTGATTACAGTAATGTAGTAAACAGAGTGATTACAGTAGTGTAGTAAACAGAGTGATTACAGTAATGTAGTAAACAGAGTGATTACAGTAGTGTAGTAAACAGAGTGATTACAGTAGTGTAGTAAACAGAGTGAGTACAGTAGTGTAGTTAACAGAGTGATTACAGTAGTGTAGTAAACAGAGTGATTACAGTAGTGTAGTAAACAGAGTGATTACAGTAGTGTAGTAAACAGAGTGATTACAGTAGTGTAGTAAACAGAGTGATTACAGTAATGTAGTAAACAGAGTGATTACAGTAGTGTAGTAAACGGAGTGATTACAGTAGTGTAGTTAACAGAGTGATTACAGTAATGTAGTAAACAGAGTGATTACAGTAGTGTAGTAAACAGAGTGATTACAGTAATGTAGTAAACAGAGTGATTACAGTAGTGTAGTAAACAGAGTGAGTACAGTAGTGCAGTAAACAGAGTGATTACAGTAGTGTAGTAAACAGAGTGATTACAGTAGTGTAGTAAACATAGTGATTACAGTAGTGTAGTAAACAGAGTGAGTAGTGTAGTAAACAGAGTGATTACAGTAGTGTAGTAAACAGAGTGATTACAGTAGTGTAGTAAACAGAGTGAGTACAGTAGTGTAGTAAACAGAGTGAGTAGTGTAGTAAACAGAGTGAGTAGTGTAGTGTAGTAAACAGAGTGATTACAGTAGTGTAGTAAACAGAGTGATTACAGTAGTGTAGTAAACAGAGTGATTACAGTAGTGTAGTAAACATAGTGATTACAGTAGTGTAGTAAACAGAGTGATTACAGTAGTGTAGTAAACAGAGCGATTACAGTAGTGTAGTAAACAGAGTGAGTACAGTAGTGTAGTAAACAGAGTGAGTAGTGTAGTAAACAGAGTGAGTAGTGTAGTAAACAGAGTGATTACAGTAGTGTAGTAAACAGAGTAAGTACAGTAGTGTAGTTAACAGAGTGAGTAGTGTAGTAAACAGAGTGAGTAGTGTAGTAAACAGAGTGATTACAGTAGTGTAGTAAACAGAGTGATTACAGTAGTGTAGTAAACAGAGTGATTACAGTAGTGTAGTTAACAGAGTGAGTACAGTAGTGTAGTAAACAGAGTGATTACAGTAGTGTAGTAAACGGAGTGAGTACAGTAGTGTAGTAAACAGAGTGATTACAGTAGTGTAGTAAACAGAGTGATTACAGTAGTAAACAGAGTGATTACAGTAGTGTAGTAAACAGAGTGATTACAGTAGTGTAATAAACAGAGTGATTACAGTAGTGTAATAAACAGAGTGATTACAGTAGTGTAGTAAACAGAGTGATTACAGTAGTGTAGTTAACAGAGTGATTACAGTAGTAAACAGAGTGATTACAGTAGTGTAGTAAACAGAGTGATTACAGTAGTGTAGTAAACAGAGTGATTACAGTAGTGTAGTAAACAGATTGATTACAGTAGTGTAGTAAACAGAGTGATTACAGCAGTGTAGTAAACAGAGTGATTACAGTAGTGTAGTTAACAGAGTGATTACAGTAGTGTAGTAAACAGAGTGATTACAGTAGTGTAGTAAACAGAGTGATTACAGTAGTGTAGTTAACAGAGTGAGTACAGCAGTGTAGTAAACAGAGTGATTACAGTAGTGCAGTAAAGAGAGTGATTACAGTAGTGTAGTAAACATAGTGATTACAGTAGTAAACAGAGTGATTACAGTAGTGTAGTAAACAGAGTGATTACAGTAGTGTAATAAACAGAGTGATTACAGTAGTGTAATAAACAGAGTGATTACAGTAATGTAGTAAACAGAGTGATTCAGTAATGTAGTAAACAGAGTGATTACAGTAGTGTAGTAAACAGAGTGATTACAGTAGTGTAGTAAACAGATTGATTACAGTAGTGTAGTAAACAGAGTGATTACAGTAGTGTAGTAAACAGAGTGATTACAGTAGTGCAGTAAACAGAGTGATTACAGTAAAGTAGTAAACAGAGTGATTACAGTAGTGTAGTAAACAGAGTGAGTACAGTAGTGTAGTAAACAGAGTGATTACAGTAAAGTAGTAAACAGAGTGATTACAGTAGTGCAGTAAACAGAGTGATTACAGTAGTGTAGTAAACAGAGTGAGTACAGTAGTGTAGGAAACAGAGTGATTGCAGTAATGTAGTAAACAGAGTGATTACAGTAATGTAGTAAACAGAGTGATTACAGTAGTGCAGTAAACAGAGTGATTACAGTAAAGTAGTACACAGAGTGATTACAGTAGTGCAGTAAACAGAGTGAGTACAGTAGTGTAGTAAACAGAGTGATTACAGTAAAGTAGTAAACAGAGTGATTACAGTAGTGCAGTAAACAGAGTGATTACAGTAGTGTAGTAAACAGAGTGAGTACAGTAGTGTAGGAAACAGAGTGATTGCAGTAATGTAGTAAACAGAGTGATTACAGTAATGTAGTAAACAGAGTGATTACAGTAGTGCAGTAAACAGAGTGATTACAGTAGTGTAGTAAACAGAGTGAGTACAGTAGTGTAGGAAACAGAGTGATTGCAGTAATGTAGTAAACAGAGTGATTACAGTAATGTAGTAAACAGAGTGATTACAGTAGTGCAGTAAACAGAGTGAGTACAGTAGTGTAGGAAACAGAGTGATTGCAGTAATGTAGTAAACAGAGTGATTACAGTAATGTAGTAAACAGAGTGATTACAGTAGTGTAGTAAACAGAGTGATTACAGTTGTGCAGTAAACAGAGTGATTACAGTAGTGTAGTAAACAGAGTGAGTACAGTAGTGTAGTAAACAGAGTGATTACAGTAGTGTAGTAAACAGAGTGATTACAGTAGTGCAGTAAACAGAGTGATTACAGTAGTGTAGTAAACAGAGTGAGTACAGTAGTGTAGTAAACAGAGTGAGTACAGTAGTGTAGTAAACAGAGTGATTACAGTAAAGTAGTAAACAGAGTGATTACAGTAGTGCAGTAAACAGAGTGATTACAGTAGTGTAGTAAACAGAGTGATTACAGTAGTGTAGTAAACAGAGTGATTACAGTAGTGTAGTTAACAGAGTGAGGACATCAGCCCACTGAATGGTGCATCTACATAGCATAGCTTGTACATAACCAATCAATCATGTATTACAGTATGTCAAGTTGATGGTGTGACTTCTCAGAAATGTTCCTCTGTTTCCCAGAACTACCTGTTGCGATGTCGTCAAGCAGCTGGTGCCACAATGACAACGTTGCTGACATAGTTGGAGCGCCTTCCACCAGCACCTGCCACCTCTAGATGGGGAACCAGCACCTGCCACCTCTAGCTGGGGGAACCAGCACCTGCCACCTCTAGCTGGGGGAACAAGCACCTGCCACCTCTAGCTGGGGGAACCAGCACCTCCCACCTCTAGCTGGGGGAACTTGGAAAAATAAACACTTTCCGAAATGTACAAAACAACTCGTCTGTTTTTTTCAATAACATTTTCCGCAACATTGTTCTGATATAAATTATCTTTGAAATGTGAACATTTGATTGATTAATTGAATTTATTAACTGTTAAAGTCTCAAATATATGTCTGGAAACATTAGACACAGTTTGTTATGATAAAACAACATTTACAACAGGTATAACTGGGGTCAGCTGGATTAGACTGAATTAAAGGATGGTTGACTCCAATGCAATGTGTAGAGCAGTTGTGTTCCTTGTTGGCAGTGGAAGCTGGAACACACATCACCCCAATCATCACACCTACAGAACATTCTGCTATGTGTGTCACGGTCGTTGTATGGAGGAGACCAAAGCACAGCGTGGTAAGCGTGCATTCTTAATTTATTAAAGAAATGCAACACTGAACAAACTAACAAAACAACAAAACGAAACGTGAAGCTAATACGAATAGTGCAGACAGGCAACTAAACATAGAATAAGAACCCACAAAATACCCAAGGGAATATGGCTACCTAAATATGGTCCCCCATCAGAGACAACGATAAACAGCTGCCTCTGATTGAGAACCAATTCAGGCCACCATAGACATACAATAATCCTAGATTTACAAAACCCCCTAGATATACAAAACCCCTAGACAAGCCAAAACTAACATACCCACCCTAGTCACACCCTGACCTACCCAAAATAATAAAGAAAACAGAAATAACGAAGGTCAGGGCGTGACAATTTGTAAATCAAGTTCCTCTAGATCTAGGATACGTGTTCAGTGTAACAGAGGTAGTATCACGTTGACGTCAATGGAGAAGAATCTGTACTTACCTGATCTGTGGCCTCGCCTGGTTCCTCCCAGAAGCGGAGGTGGAACAACATGGGGGATAATGGGGGGGAGGGTGAGACCAGCCGCTCAACAACAGACCAACAGGCAGTTCTGGGAAACAGATGAACATTTCTGAGAAGTCACACCCCTACCTTTGTCTTGACATATAAATTATTGTTTGGTTTTGTACAAGCTGTGGTATATAGATGCAGAATCCAGTGGGGTGAATGAACTTGGTTTGAGCTTTTCTCTGCATTCGTTTGAGTTCATACTCTGTTTACAACTTAACACCTTGCTTCCATGTATTTACTTTAATTCCTAAATGTTTTTATTCATCTTCAGAATTATAATTAAATGAACCTTGTTTTCACATTAAACATAAAGAAAAGGGTGGTGACATGTTCTAATCTTCCCAGTCTCATGATGACAAACAGAAGCAGTATCTGTAACAGCACCGTTTCTAGACAGACAACAGAGGATGTTCATGATGTTTTGATAAACACACTATTAGAATTAGAATAAAGGTTAACATAAACTTTTCCTCTTCAGTTAACTTTCATAATAAATGCTCAAAATGAGTTTTGAAAGAATCTTCACCTCCACAAATGAAGTATTAAAAACACTTGAGAAGCTGTCATTGTGAACAGATTACATTAGTGAAATCTACTCATTTGGGATCTGATGTTACACTTAAAGGGCATTATCTCTACAGGATCCGTATCCCCCCACGAGACGGTTGAGCTAACGTAGGCTAATGTGATTAGCATGAGGTTGTAAGTAACAAGAAGATTTCCCAGGACATAGACATATCTAATATGGGCAGAAAGCTTACATTCTTGTTAATCTAACTGCCCTCTCCAATTTACAGTAGCTGTTACAGTGAAAGAATACCATGCTATTTTTTGAGGAGAGTGCACAGTTATAAACTTGAAAATGTATTAATAAACCAATTAGGCACAATTGGGCAGTCTTGATATAAAATGTGGAACAGAATGGTTCATTGGATCAGTCTAAAACTTTGCACATACGCTGCTGCCATCTAGTGGCCAAAGTCTAAATTGTGCCTAACCTGGAATAGTACATTATGACCTTTCTCTTGTATTTCAAAGATGGGAAGAAAAACGTTTGGGGCTTGTATTATCTTTTACCAGATCTAATGTGTTATATTCTCCGACATTAATTTCACATTTCCACAAACCTCAAAGCGTCGCTGTAAATGGTATCAAGAAAATGCATATCCCTGCTTCAGGTCCTGAGCTACAGACAGTTAGATTTGGACATGTCATTTTAGACAAAAATTGAAAAAAAGGGTCCGATCTTTAAGAGGGTTTCATCATTTTCACAATTTCTCAGAATCATTCCAACCTCACAGTGTGGAAATATACACCTGTCACGCTATTTTGGACCACCACCAATTTCTCAGTATTATTCCAACCTCATAGTGTGGAAATATACACCAGTCACGCTATTTTGGACCACCACCAATTTCTCAGTATCATTCCAACATCATAGTGTTGAAATATACACCTGTCATGCTATTTTGGACCACCAGGCTGCTAATATTATGCAGTGTCATTTTTGTGTTTATACTTTTTCATAACGACAACAAAAAAATGGATGTCAGACTAAAATATGTTTATGATGTCAATGTGACAACTGTCTACAGACATGTTGATAAACGTAGTCTTGTCATCTCTGATTGTTTAGCACAGTACTGTACTCACTCTGTTTAGCACATGGCCTCACATGTGAATCCTTAAAGAGATGGGTGGGGTCGATGCTGAATGAGGGTAGACAAAGAGCTCTCAGGTAGGTGTACCAAAACATTCAAGGGCCATTTTTATAAAAGTGGTGTTACAAGTTTATCAACTTTCAAAGCAGAATTCCTTTCCCATTGTTCCTCAACTGTAGTGTATGATATACCATTTTCTAGCTCTGAGTCTCTACTTATATCCAATGTAAAAAACACAATTTCTAATATTGATACATATGACCGAATCGAGCCGGTCGGTCCCCGTTGTCGACTCATTGTTACTTAGGGAGCTCGTTCTATAACACAGACGTGGGTGAGTTCTGTCCCAGGTAGATGCAAAGATCTGGTAACTTCCCCAACATTCTTTGAAAACCCGGTTGGGAGATTCCCGGAATCAGGAAGGAATAAGCAGGAAATCTGGAATCCTCCATCCAGGATTTTTGAAAACTGGGGATTCTGGGAAACTTACTGGACTGTGTGCATGTTTGTATTACTGCCTAGCACCAAAATCTCATTCAAATGATCGTGGTCTTCAATTTAGACAACAATTAGTTGTGTGAAGTGTTAGTAGAGTACTGGAACCTGTATACTCTGGTGTAAACTGTAGCTGTCTTGACTACAATTAGTTGTATGAAGTGTTAGTAGAGTACTGGAACCTGTATACTCTGGTGTAAACTGTAGCTGTAGCTGTCTTGACTACAATTAGTTGTCTGAAGTGTTAGTAGAGTACTGGAACCTGTATACTCTGGTGTAAACTGTAGCTGTCTTGACTACAATTAGTTATGTGAAGTGTTAGTAGAGTACTGGAACATGTATACTCTGGTGTAAACTGTAGCCGTCTTGACTACAATTGTCTAGAAACACGTACCATGTTTTCTCTTGCTAATCCATGCAGGTTTGTCATCTGATTTCCAAGATAGATACCATACTCCAAGGCACGACGTTTCCCAGCATCCAGGTTAAAGCCTGCTATCAGCAGGAACACGGAGCACCTCATATATTTTAGCCTAGAAACATACAATATGTTTTTCCCTTACCCCGCAATACGTAACTTGTTGGCCGACCAACATTGATGTGTTCTATATGCACTTTTTCTATGCTTCCCGTTCTTAAGTTTCCTTTCTGCATCTTTTACTTTCGGTTTTGTACACGAGCTTCGAACAGATGAAAATACAATATTTTTGCTTTAATAAAATATATTTCACAGCGGGTTCATATGGTATAATGATTCTCTACACAATTACTGTTTGTTTTGTCACAAACCATTAGAATTGTATCAACCAGCAAATGGAGGAGCAATTTCTGCATATTGCACCTTTAAGTAACCTTCTGTCTTATGTAATCATACAAACATAACATATCATACTAATCTGAGTGTCCTGGATTTACATTTACTATGAGACCAGGCTGTCTATACACAGTGACACAGTACATCTAGTCTAGGAGACCAGGCTGTCTACACACAGTGCATCTAGTCTATGAGACCAGGCTGTCTATACACAGTGACACAGTACATCTAGTCTATGAGACCAGGCTGTCTACACACAGTGCATCTAGTCTATGAGACCAGGCTGTCTATACACAGTGACACAGTGCATCTAGTCTATGAGACCAGGCTGTCTACATGACACAGTACATCTAGTCTATGAGACCAGGCTGTCTACACACAGTGACACAGTACATCTAGTCTATGAGACCAGGCTGTCTACACACAGTGCATCTAGTCTATGAGACCAGGCTGTCTACATGACACAGTACATCTAGTCTATGAGACCAGGCTGTCTACACACAGTGACACAGTACGTATAGTCTATGAGACCAGGCTGTCTACATGACACAGTACATCTAGTCTAGGAGACCAGGCTGTCTACATGACACAGTACATCTAGTCTATGAGACCAGGCTGTCTACACACAGTACATCTAGTCTATGAGACCAGGCTGTCTACATGACACAGTACATCTAGTCTATGAGACCAGGCTGTCTACACACAGTGACACAGTACATCTAGTCTGTGAGACCAGGCTGTCTACATGACACAGTACATCTAGTCTATGAGACCAGGCTGTCTACACACAGTGACACAGTACATCTAGTCTATGAGACCAGGCTGTCTATACACAGTGACACAGTACATCTAGTCTATGAGACCAGGCTGTCTACACACAGTGACACAGTACATCTAGTCTATGAGACCAGGCTGTCTATACACAGTGACACAGTACATCTAGTCTATGAGACCAGGCTGTCTACACACAGTGACACAGTACATCTAGTCTATGAGACCAGGCTGTCTACACACAGTACATCTAGTCTATGAGACCAGGCTGTCTACATGACACAGTGCATCTAGTCTATGAGACCAGGCTGTCTACACACAGTGACACAGTACATCTAGTCTATGAGACCAGGCTGTCTACACACAGTACATCTAGTCTATGAGACCAGGCTGTCTACATGACACAGTACATCTAGTCTATGAGACCAGGCTGACTACACACAGTAGATCTAGTCTATGAGACCAGGCTGTCTACACACAGTGACACAGTACATCTGAATCAAATCAAATCAAATGTATTTATAAAGCCCTTCTTACATCAGCTGATGTCACAAAGTGCTGTACAGAAACCCAGCCTAAAACCCCAAACAGCAAGCAATGCAGGTGTAGAAGCACGGTGGCTAGGAAAAACTCCCTAGAAAGGCCGAAACCTAGGAAGAAGCCTAGAGAGGAACCAGGCTATGAGGGGTGGCCAGTCCTCTTCTGGCTGTGCCGGGTGGAGATTATAACAGAACATGGCCAAGATGTTCAAATGTTCATAGATGACCAGCAGCGTCAAATAATAATAATCACAGTGGTTGTCGAGGGTGCAACAGGTCAGCACCTCAGGTGTAAATGTCAGTGGGCTTTTCAGAGCCAATCATTCAGAGTATCTCTACCGCTCCTGCAGTCTCTAGAGAGTTGAAAACAGCAGATCTGGGACAGGTAGCACGTCCGGTGAACAGGTCAGGGTTCCATAGCCGCAAGCAGAACAGTTGAAACTAGAGCAGCAGCACGACCAGGTGGACTGGGGACAGCAAGGAGTCATCAGGCCAGGTAGTCCTGAGGCATGGTCCTAGGGCTCAGGTCCTCCGAGAGAGAGAGAAAGAAAGAAAGAGACAGAATTAGAGAGAGAATACTTAAATTCACACAGGACACCGGATAAGACAGGAGAAGTACTCGAGATATAACAGACTGACCCTAGCCCCCCGACACATAAACTACTGCAGCATAAATACTGGAGGCTGAGACAGGAGGGTAGTTAGTTGATGTCAAAAGGTACATCCCACCTGGTGATTTATGAGGGGTCTTGGTGGGTACTAACATGTTACTGTGTCTCCATGATGTGATTACTATGGTCTCTGAGGGTCTTGGTGGGTTCTAACATGTTACTGTGTCTCCATGATGTGATTACTATGGTCTCTGAGGGTCTTGGTGGGTACTAACATGTTACTGTGTCTCCATGATGTGATTACTATGGTCTCTGAGGGTCTTGGTGGGTACTAACATGTTACTGTGTCTCCATGATGTGATTACTATGGTCTCTGAGGGTCTTGGTGGGTACTAACATGTTACTGTGTCTCCATGATGTGATTACTATGGTCTCTGAGGGTCTTGGTGGGTTCTAACATGTTCCTGTGTCTCCATGTGATTACTATGGTCTCTGTGTTTGATTAGTTTCAGCATCAAGGCTGAGAGCATGTATCTGTTATATATCCATTGTATCTATTGTATCTATTGTATCCATTGTATCTATTGTATCTATTGTATCAATTGTATCCATTGTATCTATTGTATCTATTGTATCCATTGTATCCATTGTATCTATTGTATCTATTGTATCTATTGTATCCATTGTATCTATTGTATCTATTTTTTCCATTGTATCTATTGTATCTATTGTATCCATTGTATCTATTGTATCTATTGTATCCATTGTATCTATTGTATCCATTGTATCTATTGTATCTATTGTATCCATTGTATCTATTGTATCTATTGTATCCATTGTATCCATTGTAAAGGGTGTCCTGCTCTTTGATCAGACCACTTGGTCAGACTTGATGGTTGTAACATCATCAATAGTCCTGCTCTTACTTCTACAATTATATTTAGTTCATTTACCAGATGCTCTTATCACACCATAGTGCTGATACCAGTGTTGTCATTTAGCAGACAGTCGTATCACACCATAGTACTATCATACTGCTGATACCAATGTTGTCATTTACCAGACAGTCTTATCACACCATAGTACTATCATACTGCTGATACCAGTGTTGTCATTTACCAGACAGTCTTATCACACCATAGTACTATCATACTGCTGATACCAGTGTTGTCATTTACCAGACAGTCTTATCACACCATAGTACTATCATACTGCTGATACCAATGTTGTCATTTAGCAGACAGTCTTATCACACCATAGTACTATCATACTGCTGATACCAATGTTGTCATTTAGCAGACAGTCTTATCACACCATAGTACTATCATACTGCTGATACCAGTGTTGTCATTTACCAGACAGTCTTATCACACCATAGTACTATCATACTGCTGATACCAGTGTTGTCATTTATCAGACAGTCTTATCACACCATAGTACTATCAGACTGCTGATACCAGTGCAGGGTGAAAGGGGGACCACAAGATGTGAACCGCTGTAATAAATGGTAAAGAAAAGTGGTTAGTGTCTAAGTGGTCTAAGGCACTGCATCGCTGTGCTACTAGAGATTCTGAGTTTGAGTCCAGGCTCTGTCGCAGCCTGCAGCGATGGGGAGACCCATGGGCCGGTGCACAATTTGCCCAGCGTTGTCCGGGTTAGGGGAGGGTTTGGCCGGCAGGGATGTTCTTGTGCCAATGCGTACGAGCGACTCCTGTGGCGGGCGTGGCGCAGTGCACACTGACACGGTCACCAGGTGTACGATGTTTCCTCTGACACATTAATGCGGCTGGCTTCCGGGTTAAGAGGGCATTGTGTCAACAAGCAGTGCGGCTTGGTTGGGTTGTGTTTCGGAGGACGCATGGCTCTCAACCTTCGCCTCTCCAGAGTCCTTACAGGAGTTGCAGCGATGAGACAAGATTGTAACGACCAATTGGAAACCAGGAAAAAAGGGTTAAAAATAAAAGTATTTAGGATTTAAAAAAAATACAAAATACATTAGAGTGCAGTTCAGCCCAGTGTAATTCAAACGACAAAATACCCAGAAATAATTAAAATATATATTTCAAATACATTTAACATAAGTACTGACCAACTCTGTCTTCTACCCAACACACTGTCATACTTTCTTATCAAAGAAACCACACCCCCAGTCCAGTAGGAAGCCACTCCCTGTCCTCTGGTGTAGAGTTCCATAAAACAGAAAGTAATCTTTCACACTGCCATTGCTTAACCTACGGGAGAGAGCACCAAAATGGCAGAGAATCAGGAACTGTTCTGTTGCTCTATCTGTCTGGGTCAACTGAAGGATCCGGTGACTACTGCCTGTGGACACAGTTACTGTATGGGCTGTATTAAAGAATGCTGGGATCAGGATGATCTGAAAGGTTTCTACAGCTGTCCACAGTGCAGACAGACCTTTATCCCAAGGCCTGTTCTGAACAGGAGCACTGTGCTGGCTGAAGTGGTGGAGAAAATCCGCTATGCTGGACCGGGAGATGTGGCGTGTGATGTCTGCACTGGGACCAGAAAGCAGAAAGCCCTCATGTCCTGTCTGGCGTGTCTGGCCTCTTACTGTGAGACTCACCTCCAACCTCACTATGAATCTCCTGCTTTCAAGAAGCACAAGCTGGTCAAAGCCACCGCACAACTACAGGAGAAGATCTGCTCTCATCATGACAAACTGCTGGAGGTTTACTGTCGTACCGATCAGCAGTGTATCTGTTATCTGTGTACAATGGATGAACATAAAGGCCATGATACAGTGTCAGCTGCAGCAGAGAGGACTGAGAAACAGGTAAGACCAGAACAACTTGTTGGTGACTGTCTGATAAACAAACCTTTATTTAACTAGGCAAGTTGGTTAAGAACACATTCTTATTTACAATGACAGCCTACCAGGGAACAGCAGGTTAACTGTCTTGTTCAGGGGAGGAACAACAGATATTTACCTTGTCAGCTCGGGGATTCGATCCAGCAACCTTTCAGTTACTGTCCCAACGCTCTAACCACTAGGCTACCTGCCAAACCGATGACGGCCTACTACCGGCCTAACCCTAACTCAGACAATGCAGGGTGTGCCAGCAGCATACCACCCTGCATACCACTACTGGCTTGCTTCTGAAGCTAAGCAGGGTTGGTCCTGGTCAGGCCCTGGATGGGAGACCAGATGCTGCTGGAAGTGGTGTTGGAGGGCCAGTAGGAGGCACTCTTTCCTCTGGTCTAAAAAATATCCCAATGCCCCAGGGCAGTGATTGGGGACACTGCCCTGTGTAGGGTGCCGTCTTTCGGATGGGACGTTAAACGGGTGTCCTGACTCTCTGAGGTCATTAAAGATCCCATGGCACTTATCGTAAGAGTAGGGGTGTTAACCCCGGTGTCCTGGCTACATTCCCAATCTGGCCCTCAACCCATCATGGTCACCTAATAATCCCCAGTTTACAATTGGCTCATTCATCCCCCTCCTCTCCCCTGTAACTATTCCCCAGGTCGTTGCTGCAAATGAGAACGTGTTCTCAGTCAACTTACCTGGTAAAATAACGGTAAAAAAAAAAAAAAAAAAAAAAAAAAAATGCTGGGCCACCCTATGGAATGCCCTATCACGGCCGGTTGTGATACAGCCTGGAATCAAACCAGGGTCTGAAGTGATGCTTCTAGCACTGAGATGCAGTGCCTTAGATCACTGTGCCACTCGGGAGAAATGATAACCCAGATTCTCCAAATGTATCACATTTTCTAAAGTCCAACACATTATTATTTGTTATCAAACACCCAATCAGCTCCCTGATTTATGTTCTGTTAAAACTATAATAATTCACATCAAATTTCATGTTATTGGTCACAAATATTTAGCAGATGTTATTGAGGGTGTAGCGAAATGCTTGTGTTCCTAGCTCCAGCAGTAATATCTAACAATTCAAAGCAATAAACACAAATCTAAAGGTAAAAGATTCGAATTAAGAAATATTTCAATTTTAGATAGAGCTGTCGGAGTGGCATTGACTAAAATATAGTAGAATCACATACCAACATTCTAATATAATTTCACACAGTCACTATCTCAACATGTGAATCCCTATCTTCTATGGGCCCAATGTCACATGACACATGTCACATAGAAGATATTGATCTACTGGACTAAAAAAGCTTGATAGCTCATTGAAGAGTGATTCACCACAGAGGCAGCTGGGGATGAGTCAGCAGAAGGTCCAGCAGAGATGCCAGGAGAGAGAGAAGGAGCTGAAGGAGCTCCAACAGGATGTGGAGTCTCTCAAGGTGAGTATTGTTGACCAGAGGAGACACACCATTTCACTTCTCTCCTCCAGTCAGAGAGAGAGAGAGAGAGAGAGAAAGGGGCCACTATCCAATCCCACTGACCCCACTGTTGGGAACAGGCTGTCTGGACCCCTTTCAGAGAATAGACTGTTTAATGTAACTGACGGGATATGAACCCAGGTCTACCGTGGGAGAAACCAACATCTTGACCGTTACACCAAGAGGACATTCCCTATTGGACCGACACTGATTTAGAAGTAGCAGGCGGGGCTACCTCATCACATAACCATGAGTAACCATGACTGACTCATGTCCCCTATACATTAACATGGAGCTCTCTCTCTATTCAATTCAATTCAAACCGACTCATATTACAGTCATGTTGCAGCAGTTTGTAGGAGGGAGACTCCAAGATGTGGGAAGTGTGCAGGAGGTCATGGGATAGAGGATTATGTAGTTTCAGTGGATAAAGTTGTGTGTGTCGACTGTAGGGGCGTCCATGTTGCTGGGGATCAGAAGTGTCTGGTGAGAGAGAGGCAGGTTGAGGTGGCTAGAGTCAGAGTAGTGCAGAAGGTGTCGTATGCTGAGGCAGTGAAGAAAGTAGAGGAGGATGGGTCAAAGGTGATGGATCCTGAGAGGATCCCTGTGAGTAGTAGATCTGTGCAGCACAGAGGGAAAGGCCAACGAGTGATATATGCTTCAGTAAGGTTGGCTTCTTAGCGTTCATAGCAATGGTTATCCACTGTACCACAGAAATGGATTGTAAATCACAGACAATAGATGTTGTGGTGGCAGCTGCAGAGAAGTATTTGGTCATACGAGATTTGACTTCAGAAGAGTTCCAGGGTGTGTTGAGTGGTGGTGTCCCGTCCTCCCAGGTCGTTGGCAAGGTGCAGGAGCAGATAGGGTCAAAGTAGTGGAATGGGGTAGTGGGTTTTTAACGATTGTAGGGTTGGTTGGAAGGGTGTTACTTAGTATTATCATAATTTCCCCTTTTCCCATTTTGTGTCACAAAGTAAAATAGATTCATATTATAGTCCAGTTGGGGGCGGTAATGCAACATATTGGATGCCAACCACCGTTAAACTCCAAAGAAGAAGAAACGTTATATTATGTCTATGTACAGTGTTGTAACGATGTCTCTCTCTCTCTCATTCCATCACTTTCGTGGTAGTTGGTTGTGTGGGTCTCTGGTTATGAATGGGGTGCTGACAGACAATCGTTGATGGATATTTATAGAGCTCTGATCAGGACAACAATTGATTACAGGTGTATAGTTTATGGAACAGCAGCAAAGACTTGTCTTCAGAAGCTGGACAGAATCCAGTATATAGCTTTAAGGATATGTATTGGTGCATTTAAATCAACATCTGTATGTGTCTTACTAGTGGAGGCAGGTGAGATGCCTTTGGATATATGGCGTAATACATTGTCATTAGCTTATTGGGTTGAAAGGCTGTGAGGTTGAGCATCCCACTGCTACTGTTCTAGATGACTGTTGGGAATATACTAGTAGACAAGGCAGTGGTTTTGGTTGGACAGTTGTAGGTATCAATGTTATTATGGAGAATTGAGAGAATGGGTGTAGTAGTGAGATTATGCTGGGTCCCAGTCCATTCAGGTGTGGAAGGAAATTTAATTGTAGACCAGTTATCTAAAAGAGCTTTAAAACAAGATATGATTGATATTAATGTTCCACTGGGTAGAGGTGAGGCCACATGTAAGATCAGAGACATTTTGATAGATGTGTGGCAGAAGAGATGGGACTCTGAGCACAAGGGACGGCATTTATATGTCCTCTAAAGGTCGGTGGACCAAGGATCAAAGGTCAGATTAGGAAGGAAGAGATGGTGTTTACTCGATTGTGTTTAGGACATTGTACATTGAACTGGTCCTTACATCTGGTTGGCAGCATGTGAATGGTTTGTGTCTGGAGGGTATGGTCAATGAAACGGTGGAGCATGTGTTGTTATATTGTTGTAAGGATGTTGAAGAGAGGGAAAGATTGAAGTGTAGGGTCATTGAGGTTGGATGGGGTTGGGGGGGTTTGGAAGGGATTTGGGGGATGGGGGGGATGGGGGAGGGTCTATTAGAAGTTACTAGGACTCTTTTTTATTTTCTCAGAAGTTCTGAGTTAGGTAGGAGGATTTAGAAATGGTGTAAACTGTGATTGAACACACTCCAGTACAGTAGGTGGAGCCATGCACCTTTAACGTTGGTTTGTGGACCGCCATTATATCATAGAAGAAGAAGTTGGTCTTTTTTATTTTGGTTTTCAAGTATTTTCAGAATTTATTAAAGCCAAAGCTAAAGCTACCCTAAACAATTCAATATATCAGTCAATATATTTTCTCTGTGATTTGTTGTTTTCCCGTCAACCGTTCCATCGCATCTTAACCGTGTTACCGGGCGGGCACTAGGACCCGGGGGAGGCTGCTGCTGCAGAGGCTGCTGCACCGGTAGTGACTTCAGTCCTACTTGTAGCTCATTGTGGTCAACGTCAGCTGTGGCTCGAGACTGCTAGCTAACGGTTAACGGAGAGGAAAAGACTCTGACAGGACACATTCATGTAGATAGGCTATGATGGCAATTTGTGGTAAGTTACAATAGAGAGAGAGACTTTTCACTACTATAGACTTTGGTCAGAATCAAAGCTTTGTTAACCAATACGTTTTTATGTGAGGCTGCCGGTAAGTTACAGTGTAACAGACGTTGTGAGCTAGCTAACGGAAACGGTAACGGTGTCTTTTAAATTCGACATAAGTTATGTGGCGATGAAATCTAGTTAACGTTGTATTTAATGTAGTTTTACTATCTGTACCAGGCTATAAATGGCACAAATTATTTCTAGTTAACTTTGTATTTAAGTTTACATGTGAATCATTTAGCAGACACTCTTATCCAGAGCCACCAGGGTTAAGAGCCTAAATCTGCATAAAAAAAGGCGATTTACAGATTTTTCACCTAGTCTGCTACTTAACACCAAGCGGTTCAGGAGGGGAGACAAGTTGTTATTTTCCAGTTCCGTCCTAAGAACAGGTTTTAGTGGTCAAATAAGGAGGAGAGTAGAGCAGGACCAAGAGGTGTTCTGTACCTGTCTGTCCAGGAGGGAGGAGAGTAGAGCAGGACCAAGAGGTGTTCTGTACCTGTCTGTCCAGGAGGGAGGAGAGTAGAGCAGGACCAAGAGGTGTTCTGTACCTGTCTGTCCAGGAGGTAGGAGAGTAGAGCAGGACCAAGAGGTGTTCTGTACCTGCCTGTCCAGGAGGGAGGAGAGTAGAGTAGGACCAAGAGGTGTTCTGTACCTGTCTGTCCAGGAGGGAGGAGAGTAGAGCAGGACCAAGAGGTGTTCTGTACCTGTCTGTCCAGGAGGGAGGAGAGTAGAGCAGGACCAAGAGGTGTTCTGTACCTGTCTGTCCAGGAGGGAGGAGAGTAGAGCAGGACCAATAGGTGTTCTGTACCTGTCTGTCCAGGAGGGAGGAGAGTAGAGCAGGACCAAGAGGTGTTCTGTACCTGCCTGTCCAGGAGGGAGGAGAGTAGAGCAGGACCAATAGGTGTTCTGTACTTGTCTGTCCAGGAGGGGGGAGAGTAGAGTAGGACCAAGAGGTGTTCTGTACCTGTCTGTCCAGGAGGGAGGAGAGTAGAGCAGGACCAAGAGGTGTTCTGTACCCGTCTGTCCAGGAGGGAGGAGAGTAGAGCAGGACCAAGAGGTGTTCTGTACCTGTCTGTCCAGGAGGGAGTAGAGCAGGACCAAGAGGTGTTCTGTACCTGCCTGTCCAGGAGGGAGGAGAGTAGAGCAGGACCAAGAGGTGTTCTGTACCTGTCTGTACAGGAGGGAGGAGAGTAGAGCAGGACCAAGAGGTGTTCTGTACCTGTCTGTCCAGGAGGGAGGAGAGTAAAGCAGGACCAAGAGGTGTTCTGTACCTGTCTGTCCAGGAGGGAGGAGAGTAGAGCAGGACCAAGAGGTGTTCTGTACCTGTCTGTCCAGGAGGGAGGAGAGTAGAGCAGGACCAATAGGTGTTCTGTACCTGTCTGTCCAGGAGGGAGGAGAGTAGAGCAGGACCAAGAGGTGTTCTGTACCTGCCTGTCCAGGAGGGAGGAGAGTAGAGCAGGACCAATAGGTGTTCTGTACTTGTCTGTCCAGGAGGGGGGAGAGTAGAGCAGGACCAAGAGGTGTTCTGTACCTGTCTGTACAGGAGGGAGGAGAGTAGAGCAGGACCAAGAGGTGTTCTGTACCTGTCTGTCCAGGAGGGGGACAAGGCCTGGTGGACCTGGAGAGCAGGGTGGCAGCGTTCTGACTCAATGAGGTGCAGAGAGGCTACTGTCTCTCTGTCTCTCTGTCTCTCTGTCTCTGTCTCTCTCTCTCTCTCTCTCTCTCTCTCTCTCTCAATTCAAATTCAAGGGGCTTTATTGGCATGGGAAACATGTGTTAACATTGCCAAAGCAAGTGACGTAGATATTATACAAAAGTGAAATAAACAATAAAAATTAACAGTAAACATTACACATACAGAAGTTTCAAAACAATAAAGACATTACAAATGTTATATTATATATATATATACAGTGTTGTAACAATGTACAAATGGTTAAAGCACACAAGTTAAAATAAATAAGCATAAATATGGGTTGTATTTACAATGGTGTTTGTTCTTCACTGTTTGCCTTTTTCTTGTGGCAACAGGTCACAAATCTTGCTGCTGTGAAGTCACACTGTGGTATTTCACCCAGTAGATATGGGAGTTTATCAAAATTGGATTTGTTTTCAAATTCTTTGTGGATCTGTGTAATCTGAGGGAAATATGTCTCTCTAATATGGTCATACATTGGGCAGGAGGTTAGGAAGTGCAGTTCAGTTTCCACCTCATTTTGTGGGCAGTGTGCACATAGCCTGTCTTCTCTTGAGAGCCATGTCTGCCTACGGCGGCCTTTCTCAATAGCAAGGCTATGCTCACTGAGTCTGTACATAGTCAAAGCTTTCCTTAAGTTTGGGTCAGTCACAGTGGTCAGGTATTCTGCCACTGTATACTCTCTGTTTAGGGCCAAATAGCATTCTAGTTTGCTCTGTTTTTTTGTTAATTCTTTCCAATGTGTCAAGTAATTATCTTTTTGTTTTCTCATGATTTGGTTGGGTCTAATTGTGCTGTTGTCCTGGGGCTCTGTGGGGTGTGTTTGTGTTTGTGAAGAGCCCCAGGACCAGCTTGCTTAGGGGACTCTTCTCCAGGTTCATCTCTCTGTAGGTGATGGCTTTGTTATGGAAGGTTTGGGAATCGCTTCCTTTTAGGTGGTTGTAGAATTTAACGGCTCTTTTCTGGATTTTGATAATTAGTGGGTATCGGCCTAATTCTGCTCTGCATGCATTATTTGGTGTTCTACGTTGTACACGGAGAATATTTTTGCAGAATTCTGCATGCAGAGTCTCAATTTGGTGTTTGTCCCATTTTGTGAAATCTTGGTTGGTGAGCGGACCCCAGACCTCACAACCATAAAGGGCAATGGGCTCTATGACTGATTCAAGTATTTTTAGCCAGATCCTAATTGGTATGTTGAAATTTATGTTCCTTTTGATGGCATAGAAGGCCCTTCTTGCCTTGTCTCTCAGATCGTTCACAGCTTTGTGGAAGTTACCTGTGGTGCTGATGTTTAGGCCGAGGTATGTATAGTTTTTTGTGTGCTCTAGGGCAACGGTGTCTAGCTGGAATTTGTGGTCCTGGTGACTGGACCTTTTTTGGAACACCATTATTTTGGTCTTACTGAGATTTACTGTCAGGGCCCAGGTCTGACAGAATCTGTGCAGAAGATCTAGGTGCTGCTGTAGGCCCTCATTGGTTGGTGACAGAAGCACCAGATCATCAGCAAACAGTAGACATTTGACTTCGGATTCTAGTAGGGTGAGACCGGGTGCTGCAGACTGTTCTAGTGCCCGCGCCAATTCGTTGATATATATGTTGGCCCTCCCGGGTGGCGCAGTGGTCTAGGGCACTGCATCGCAGTGCTAGCTGCGCCACCAGAGTCTCTGGGTTCGCGCCCAGGCTGGGCTGGCTTCGCGCCCAGGCTCTGTCGCAGCCGGCCGCAACCGGGAGGTCCGTGGGGCGACGCACAATTGGCATAGCGTCGTCCGGGTTAGGGAGGGTTTGGCCGGTAGGGATATCCTTGTCTCAGTATGTAAAAAATGTAATAAAATGTATGCACTCTTAAAACTCCTGTAAGTCGCTCTGGATAAGAGCGTCTGCTAAATGACTAAATGTAAATGTAATGTTGAAGAGGGTGGGGCTTAAGCTGCATCCCTGTCTCACCCCATGACCCTGTGTGAAGAAATGTGTGTGTTTTTTGCCAATTTTAACCGCACACTTGTTGTTTGTGTACATGGATTTTATAATGTCGTATGTTTTACCCCCAACACCACTTTCCATCAATTTGTATAGCAGACCCTCATGCCAAATTGAGTCGAAGGCTTTTTTGAAATCAACAAAGCATGAGAAGACTTTGCCTTTGTTTTGGTTTGTTTGGTTGTCAATTAGGGTGTGTAGGGTGAATACATGGTCTGTTGTACGGTAATTTAATAAAAAGCCAATTTGACATTTGCTCAGTACATTGTTTTCATTGAGGAAATGTACAAATGTATTGTCTCCACTTTTGTGGATTGGGGTGATCAGTCCTTGGTTCCAAATATTGGGGAAGATGCCAGATCTAAGGACGATGTTAAAGAGTTTAGTATAGCCAATTGTAATTTGTTGTCAGTATATTTGATCATTTCATTAAGGATACCATCAACACCACAGGCCTTTTTGGGTTGGAGGGTTTTTATTTTGTCCTGTAACTCATTCAAGGTAATTGGAGAATCCAGTGGGTTCTGGTAGTCTTTAATAGTTGATTCTAGGATTTGTATTTGATCATGTATATGTTTTTGCTCTTTATTCTTTGTTATAGAGCCAAAAAGATTGGAGAAGTGGTTTACCCATACATCTTCATTTTGGATAGATAATTCTTTGTGTTGTTGTTTGTTTATTGTTTTCCAATTTTCCCAGAATTGGTTAGAGTCTATGGAGTCTTCAATTACATTGTGCTGATTTCTGACGTGCTGTTCCTTCTTTTTCCGTAGTGTATTTCTGTATTGTTTTAGTGATTCACCATAGTGAAGGCGTAGACTCAGGTTTTCCGGGTCTCTATGTTTTTGGTTGGACAGGTTTCTCAATTTATTTCTTAGATTTTTGCATTCTTTATCAAACCATTTGTCATTGTTGTTCATTTTCTTCGGTTTTCTATTTGAGATTTTTAGATTTGATAGGGAAGCTGAGAGGTCAAATATACTGTTAAGATTTTCTACTGCCAAGTTTACACCTTCACTATTGCAGTGGAACATTTTACCCAGGAAGTTGTCTAAAAGGGATTGAATTTGCTGTTGCCTAATTGTTTTTTGGTAGGTTTCCAAACTGCATTCCTTCCATCTATAGCATTTCTTAATGTTAGTTCCTTTGGCTTTGATGCCTCATGATTGAGTATTGCTCTGTTCAAGTAGACTGTGATTTTGCTGTGGTCTGATAGGGGTGTCAGTGGGCTGACTGAACGCTCTGAGAGACTCTGGGTTGAGGTCAGTGATAAAGTAGTCTACGGTGCTACTGCCAAGAGATGAGCTATAGGTGTACCTACCATAGGAGTCCCCTCGAAGCCTACCATTGACTATGTACATACCCAGCGTGCGACAGAGCTGCAGGAGTTGTGACCCGTTTTTGTTGGTTATGTTGTCATAGTTGTGCCTAGGGGGGCATATGGGGGAGGGAATGCTGTCACCTGCAGGCAGGTGTTTGGCCCCTGTGTGCTGAGGGTGTCAGGTTCTTGTCCAGTTCTGGCATTTAGGTCGCCACAGACTAATACATGTCCCTGGGCCTGGAAATGATTGATTTCCCCCTCCAGGATGGAGAAGCTATCTTCATTAAAGTATGGGGATTCTAGTGGGGGGATATAGGTAGCACAGAGGAGGACATTTTTCTCTGTTAAGATAATTTCCTTTTGAATTTCTAGCCAAATGTAAAATGTTCCTGTTTTGATTAATTTAATGGAGTGAGTTAGGTCTGCTCTATACCAAATTAGCATTCCCCCTGAGTCCCTTCCCTGTTTCACACCTGGTAGTTTGGTGGATGGGACTACCAGCTCTCTGTAACCTAGAGGGCAACCAGTGGGTCCGTCTCCTCTATACCATGTTTCTTGCAGGATGACAATGTCTGCATTACCGATTTCTTTGGTGAAGTCCGGGTTCCTGCTCTTTAGGCCAAAGGCAGCTGACCTCAGGCCTTGGATATTCCAGGATGATATAGTGAAGGCTTTCTGTTCCATAAAGTGTCCAATGTTGTTGGCCGTGTGGTTTGGCCTCAGGCCAGTAAGTGTGAGCAGAGCCTGCTGAGCATCTGGTACATGCATATCTCTCTCTCTCTCTCTCTCTCTCTGACTCTCTCTCTCTCTCTCTGACTCTCTCTCTCTGACTCTCTCTCTCTCTCTGACTCTCTCTCTCTCTCTCTGACTCTCTCTCTCTCTCTCTGACTCTCTCTCTCTCTCTCTGACTCTCTTTCTCTCTCAATTCAATTCAATTCGCTTTTTTGGCATGACGTAACAATGTACATATTGCCAAAGCTTATTTACAATATAAAAATGAGAATCAAAATGGTCAACGGGACAACAGTAACAACAATAACTAAGTGTCAAAATAACCATACATTCAACAATAACAATAAACATACAGTAGAGTACATGTGCAGGTTGATTGGTCTGTCAGACACTGTCCCTCAACTTATGGCAGGCAGCAATGTAGTGCGCTGCCAACCCACAGCTCTCTGCGTCATCCCCAAACAGGACGGGTAGCCTATCTTCATCAGAGAGGTCTTTGAAACCTTGAATAAGAGTTTCAAATTTGGGGAAATGACACTCTCTAATTGTTTTATATTTTTTACATTTTGTCAGGAAATGCAGCTCCGTCTCAGGTTCTGCTGTGGTGCAGTGGTTGCACAGCCTTTCCTCTACAGGGAGCCAGGTTTTCCTGTGTCTACCCTTCTCAATGGCAAGGCTGTGCTCACTGAGCCTGTACTTTGTCAAGGTTTTTCTAAGGTTTTGATCAGTAACCATAGTCAAATAGTTAGCCACGGTGTACTGTCGATTTAGGGCCAGATAGCACTGCATTTTGCTCTGTGCTTGTGCTTGTGTTTCCCAATAAGCAATGTAGTTTTGTTTTGACTGTGTTGTAATTTGGTTTATTCTGATTGATTGGATGTTCTGGTCCTGAGGCTTCAGTGTGTTAGTAGAACAGGTTTGTGAACTCAGCCCCAGGACCAGCTGGATGAGGGGACTCTTTTCTTTGCTCAGCTCTTGGTATTGCAGGGCTTGGTAGTGATATGAGAGGGGGTCACTGTATTTTAGATGTTTCCAAAACTTAATTGCTATTTTTTGAGTTTTTATTATTAGTGGATATTTGCCTAATTCTGCCCTGCATGCATTGTTTGTAGTTTTCCTCTGGACATGTAGGAGAATCTTACAGAACTCTGCATGCAGGGTTTCAATGGGATGTTTGTCCCATTTGATGAAATTTTGTTTTGCAAGTGGACCCCACACCTCGCTGCCATAAAGTGCAATTGGTTCAATGACATATTCAATTATTTTTAGCCAGATTTTAATAGGTATTTCAATTTGAATTTGCTTTTTAATTGCGTAGAATGCCCTGCGTGCTTTCTCTCTCAGTTCATTCACTGCCTCATTAACCTGTTGAGGATGGGGGCGCTGTTGAGACTATTTATGCTAATCGTGTAATTTTTGAAACGGCTTCCCACAAAATCCTTGATCGTACAATATGCATATTATTATTATTATTGGATAGAAAACAGTCTATAGTTTCTATAGGAGTTGAAATTTTGTCTCTAAGTGGAACAGAGCCCATTCTACAGCAATTTCCCTGACATGGAGTCAGATTTCAGAAATGTTGGCCACTGTTCTGGAGTCAGTTAAAAGGGCACTGTTATTGCTATGACTATACGGACACTGCTTACGTCTTCCCCTGGATGCCTTTACGTGATGACGATTTCAATGGGGTCGATTGCGCGTTCACAGGCACTATAAATTAAAAAACCCTGTAGCTAGCAAGTCTTTTCTTGGTGCGTAACGCGCGTGGAGGACACCGACCCGCTCCTGTTCCAAGCGTTAGTTTAGCCTGTTATATTTCTCCGGTCATCTTTTTACTCGTTATAGGAGTTAAAAACATCATAAGGTAGTTAATTTAAAGCGTTTTATAGCAATTTATATCCGTTTAGTGCGATTTTGGGACATTTATTTTTGAAACGCTGTGAATAGCTGGGCACGCTTTTCAGTTCATCCCGAACGCAGTTGGCATTTCCACATGGCAAGAGGACAGCTTTCCACCAAAAGACGATTACTCCCAAGAAAGGATCCTTTGCCCAAGATACTGATGGAAGAACAGCTCAAAGTAGGACATTTTTATTATGATAAATCGTGTTTCTGTCGAAAAATTTTAGTGGCTTAGGACGCCATGTTTTTTGACGTAGCTTCGCTTGGCGCAAACTGTATTGAAAAGTAAGGATAAATTAAAAATGTAATTCCGCAATTGTATTAAGAATTAAATTGTCTATCAATCCCTGTCCACCCTATATTTTTTAGTCACGTTTATGAGTATTTATGTATAAGAGTAGATCACTGTCTAAGTGGCGCAAGGACATTTTCTGACCAGCTGAGCTACATTTCACATTGTCTAACCATGATTTTGGTGGCTAAATATAAACATTTTCGATCAAACTCTATATGGATTGTGTAATATGATGTTACAGGAGTGTCATCTGAAGAATTCTGAGAAGGTTAGTGAAAAAATTAATATATTTTTGGCGATGTTGACGTTATCGCCCACTTTGGCTAGAATCAAGGGGCTATAAATATCTTAGTTAGGGGCTATAAATATCTTAGTTTAGCCGAATTGGTGATAGCTACTGGTGTTGGTGGACAAATAAAAGATGGTGGATTATGCTAATGTGTTTTTAGGTAATAGATGTACATCTTTACATATTGTGTCTTCCCTGTAAAACATTTTAAAAATCGGACATGTTGACTGGATTCACAAGATCTGTGTCTTTCATTAGCTGTATTGGACTTTAATGTGTGAAAGTTAAATATTTTAAAAAAATATTTTTTTTGAATTTCGCGGCACTGGTTTTTCAGTGGGGGGGGGGGGGGGTGTGCCGCTAGCGCCACGCTGATCCTAGACAGGATAACTCTCCTGAGAGGTTAAGGTGTCCAGTTGAGCATATTTTTAAACCTAAGTAATTGTAGTGTGTGCAGTACTCTATATATTTTGTACCAATTGAGAACTTTGGTCTAATTCCCTGAGATCTGGATCTTCTCTGGAAAATCATTATTTTAGTCTTTTTGGGGTTTACTGCCAGGGCCCAGGTCTGGCAGTACTGCTCTAGCAGATCCAGGCTCTGCTGTAGGCAATTACATTTACATTTAAGTCATTTAGCAGACGCTCTTATCCAGAGCGACTTACAAATTGGTGCATTCACCTTATGATATCCAGTGGAACAACCACTTTACAATAGTGCATCTAACTCCTTTAAGGGGGGGGGGTTAGAAGGATTACTTTATCCTATCCTAGGTATTCCTTAAAGAGGTGGGGTTTCAGGTGTCTCCGGAAGGTGGTGATTGACTCCGCTGACCTGGCGTCGTGAGGGAGTTTGTTCCACCATTGGGGTGCCAGAGCAGCGAACAGTTTTGACTGGGCTGAGCGGGAACTGTACTTCCTCAGAGGTAGGGAGGCGAGCAGGCCAGAGGTGGATGAACGCAGTGCCCTTGTTTGGGTGTAGGGCCTGATCAGAGCCTGAAGGTACGGAGGTGCCGTTCCCCTCACAGCTCCGTAGGCAAGCACCATGGTCTTGTAGCGGATGCGAGCTTCAACTGGAAGCCAGTGGAGAGAGCGGAGGAGCGGGGTGACGTGAGAGAACTTGGGAAAGTTGAACACCAGACGGGCTGCGGCGTTCTGGATGAGTTGTAGGGGTTTAATGGCACAGGCAGGGAGCCCAGCCAACAGCGAGTTGCAGTAATCCAGACGGGAGATGACAAGTGCCTGGATTAGGACCTGCGCCGCTTCCTGTGTGAGGCAGGGTCGTACTCTGCGGATGTTGTAGAGCATGAACCTACAGGAACGGGCCACCGCCTTGATGTTAGTTGAGAACGACAGGGTGTTGTCCAGGATCACGCCAAGGTTCTTAGCACTCTGGGAGGAGGACACAATGGAGTTGTCAACCGTGATGGCGAGATCATGGAACGGGCAGTCCTTCCCCGGGAGGAAGAGCAGCTCCGTCTTGCCGAGGTTCACCTTGAGGTGGTGATCCGTCATCCACACTGATATGTCTGCCAGACATGCAGAGATGCGATTCACCACCTGGTTATCAGAGGGGGGAAAGGAGAAGATTAATTGTGTGTCGTCTGCATAGCAATGATAGGAGAGACCATGTGAGGATATGACAGAGCCAAGTGACTTGGTGTATAGCGAGAATAGGAGGGGGCCTAGAACAGAGCCCTGGGGGACACCAGTGGTGAGAGCACGTGGTGCGGAGACAGATTCTCGCCACGCCACCTGGTAGGAGCGACCTGTCAGGTAGGACGCAATCCAAGCGTGGGCCGCGCCGGAGATGCCCAGCTCGGAGAGGGTGGAGAGGAGGATCTGATGGTTCACAGTATCAAAGGCAGCCGATAGGTCTAGAAGGATGAGAGCAGAGGAGAGAGAGTTAGCTTTAGCAGTGCGGAGCGCCTCCGTGACACAGAGAAGAGCAGTCTCAGTTGAATGACTAGTCTTGTAACCTGACTGATTTGGATCAAGAAGGTCATTCTGAGAGAGATAGCAGGAGAGCTGGCCAAGGACGGCACGTTCAAGAGTTTTGGAGAGAAAAGAAAGAAGGGATACTGGTCTGTAGTTGTTGACATCGGAGGGATCGAGTGTAGGTTTTTTCAGAAGGGGTGCAACTCTCGCTCTCTTGAAGACGGAAGGGACGTAGCCAGCGGTCAAGGATGAGTTGATGAGCGAGGTGAGGTAAGGGAGAAGGTCTCCGGAAATGGTCTGGAGAAGAGAGGAGGGGATAGGGTCAAGCGGGCAGGTTGTTGGGCGGCCGGCCGTCACAAGACGCGAGATTTCATCTGGAGAGAGAGGGGAGAAAGAGGTCAAAGCACAGGGTAGGGCAGTGTGAGCAGAACCAGCGGTGTCGTTTGACTTAGCAAACGAGGATCGGATGTCGTCGACCTTCTTTTCAAAATGGTTGACGAAGTCATCAGCAGAGAGGGAGGAGGGGGGAGGAGGGGGAGGAGGATTCAGGAGGGAGGAGAAGGTGGCAAAGAGCTTCCTAGGGTTAGAGGCAGATGCTTGGAATTTAGAGTGGTAGAAATTGGCTTTAGCAGCAGAGACAGAAGAGGAGAATGTAGAGAGGAGGGAGTGAAAGGATGCCAGGTCCGCAGGGAGGCGAGTTTTCCTACATTTCCGCTCGGCTGCCCGGAGCCCTGTTCTGTGAGCTCGCAATGAGTCGTCGAGCCACGGAGCAGGAGGGGAGGACCGAGCCGGCCTGGAGGATAGGGGACATAGAGAGTCAAAGGATGCAGAAAGGGAGGAGAGGAGGGTTGAGGAGGCAGAATCAGGAGATAGGTTGGAGAAGGTTTGAGCAGAGGGAAGAGATGATAGGATGGAAGAGGAGAGAGTAGCGGGGGAGAGAGAGCGAAGGTTGGGACGGCGCGATACCATCCGAGTAGGGGCAGTGTGGGAAGTGTTGGATGAGAGCGAGAGGGAAAAGGATACAAGGTAGTGGTCGGAGACTTGGAGGGGAGTTGCAATGAGATTAGTGGAAGAACAGCATCTAGTAAAGATGACGTCAAGCGTATTGCCTGCCTTGTGAGTAGGGGGGGAAGGTGAGAGGGTGAGGTCAAAAGAGGAGAGGAGTGGAAAGAAGGAGGCAGAGAGGAATGAGTCAAAGGTAGACGTGGGGAGGTTAAAGTCACCCAGAACTGTGAGAGGTGAGCCATCCTCAGGAAAAGAACTTATCAGGGCGTCAAGCTCATTGATGAACTCTCCAAGGGAACCTGGAGGGCGATAAATGATAAGGAAGTTAAGCTTGAAAGGGCTGGTAACTGTGACAGCATGGAATTCAAAGGAGGCGATAGACAGATGGGTCAGGGGAGAAAGAGAGAATGTCCACTTGGGAGAGATGAGGATCCCAGTGCCACCACCCCGCTGACCAGAAGCTCTCGGGGTGTGCGAGAACACGTGGGCAGACGAGGAGAGAGCAGTAGGAGTAGCAGTGTTATCAGTGGTAATCCATGTTTCCGTCAGTGCCAAGAAGTCGAGGGACTGGAGGGAAGCATAGGCTGAGATGAACTCTGCCTTGTTGGCCGCAGATCGGCAGTTCCAGAGGCTGCCTGAGACCTGGAACTCCACGTGGGTCGTGCGCGCTGGGACCACCAGGTTAGAGTAGCAGCGGCCACGCGGTGTGAAGCGTTTGTATGGTCTGTGCAGAGAGGAGAGAACAGGGATAGACAGACACATAGTTGACAGGCTACAGAAGAGGCTACGCTAATGCAAAGGAGATTGGAATGACAAGTGGACTACACGTCTCGAATGTTCAGAAAGTTAAGCTTACGTTGCAAAAAATCTTATTGACTAAAATGATATAGTACTGCTGGCTGGTGAAATAGGCTAGCTAGCAGTGGCTGCGTTGTTGACTTTGTTTGAAAGTGTAGCTGGCTAGGTAACCTCTAACTGGCTAGGTAACCTCGACAATTACTCTAGACTACACAATTATCTTGGATACAAAGACGGCTATGTAGCCAGCTAAGATCAAACAAATCAAACTGTTGTACTGTAATGAAATGAAATGTAATACTACCTGTGGAGCAAAGCGGAATGCAACTACTCGCTCCAACCCAGAAGTGCGTATCGTAGAGGGAGAGGCAATAGAAGTGTTGTTTCTTGTATTATTGTCTTTTGTGTCTTTAGAGGACTGCTTCACCTTAATGTCCCCTTTCCCCCCTTTCCCTTTTCTTCTGTCCTTATTTTGTCCCACTTTGTCCCTTCTTTGTCCCTTCTTCTCTTCTGCCAACTAGACACTCCTTGTTAGCTAGCTAGCTTCTTCCAGGAATGTCCCTAGCAACTGCCTAGCAACAGGTAAACAACTTAGCTAGCTAAGAAAACGGTATAATTTTATGAAAAAATTGTTACTTTTTCAAAAGCCTTTCTTCTTTGTTTGCTGCTTGTTTGGTCTCCTATTCAGTTTGCAGTTTTCTTTTGATTTTTTTTCGATGTACTTTACTCTAAAAAAACATTTAAATTTCAATATTTGTAGGAGCTCATCTTTTCAGCTGCTGCTGCTTAATTTGGAACTCCGAGCAATGTGCTGTGGGTGACAACAGGCATAGGTCATCTGCGAAGAGTAGGCATTTAACCTCTGAATTATGGAGACTAACACCAGGGGCTGAGGATTTTTCTAGAATAGTGGCCAATTCGTTGATGTAAATATTGAAGAGTGCAGGGCTCAGATTACAACCCTGACGAAGGCCCCGCCCCTGGTTAAAGAATTATGTTCTTTTCTTGCCAATTTTAATGCTGCACGTATTGCCAGTATACATTGATTTAATTATGTCATATGTTTTACCCCCTACACCACTTTCAATAACTTTGTAGAACAGTCCTGTATGCCAAATAGAATCAAATGCTTTTTGGAAGTCGATAAAGCAAGCGTATTATTTTGGTGGACATGTTTACCTATCAGGGTGTGTAGGGTGTAAATATGATCGGTCGTGCGATGTTTTGGTATAAATCCAATTTGGCTTTTACTCAAGACATTGTGCTTATTAAGGAAGTTTAGAACTCTTACATTTATAATACTACAGAAAACCTTCCCCAGGTTACTGTTCACACAAATGCCTCTGTAATTGTTAGGGTCAAATTTGTCTCCGTTTTTAAAGATTGGGGTTATGAGTCCTTGATTCCAGATGTCAGGGAAATAACCTACACTCAGGATCAAATTAAACAGTTTTAATATGGCCAATTGAAATTTTGCACTAGTGAGTTTGAGCATCTCATTTAGGATGCCATCAGGTCCGCATGCCTTTTTAAATTTGAGAGCCTGAAGTTTCTTATAGAGCTCCTGGTCAGTAATTGGGGAGTCCAGTGGATTTTGGTTGTCCTTTATAGCTTTTTCTAATCCATTCAACTTCTCATGAATTTGGCGTTGTTCTGCGTTTGTGTCAATTTGAACGGTGTTGTAGAGTGTTTTAAAATGGGTTGTCCATATGTCACCATTTTGTATCGCTAATTCCTCTTGTTTAGATTTCTTGAATTTTTTCCAATTTTGCCAGAAGTTGTTTGTGTTTATGGACTCCTCAATTAGCATCAGCTGCTTTCTGTTGTACTGGGCTTTTTTGGTTCTGAGTGTACGTTTATAGAGTTTTAAAGTCTCACAGTAATGAAGGCGTAATTCACCATTATTTGGGTCTCTGTGCTTTTGGTTGGATAGTGTTCTAATTTTTTTTCTTATAATTTTACAATCTGCATCAAAGCAGTTGTCATCTGTGATCTTTTTTGTTTTGTTTTTTATCAATTTCAATTGTGCTTCTTTTGCCGTTTGCCTGAATATATAGTTGATGTTTTGTACTGCTAGATTGATGCCTTCTTTACTGTGAGTGAATGTGGTATCCAGAAAGTTATCTAAGAGTGTTTGGATATTTTGGTTCCAGGTTGCTTTCTGGTATTCTTCTGTGCTGTTTTGGGCCCATCTGTATGAATTTCTGATGTTGTACAGCTTACTGGGCTGTGAATGTGTGGTTGTTTCCATGTCTGTTCTTTTGAGGAACAATGTAATTTGGCTGTGATCAGACAGAGGTGTTAGTGGCTTGACAGTGAATGAGCTGAGAGAGAAAGGGTCAATGTCTGTGATCATATAGTCTACTGTACTGTGGCCAAGAGGTGAGCAGTAGGTGAATCTCCCCAAAGAGTCCCCCCGTAACCTACCATTGACAAAGTACAGACCCAGGCTTCTACAGAGCTGCAACAGATCCCTTCCGTTTTTGTTAACGGTGCTGTCACTGTTGTTTCTATGGGGGAGATTAAGGCAGTTAGAAACAGTATGGCCTGTAATAAAGCTGTCCCCTCGTGTGCTCGTTAGATCAGGTAGTGTTCCTGTGCGTGCATTTGTGTCCCCACAGATGAGCACATTTCCCTGGGCCTGGAAATGGCACGTCTCTTCCTCAAGGGTGGGGAAGATCTCCTCTGAGTAATATGGGGATTCTGAGGGGGGGATATAAATTGCGCAAAGGAACACATCTTTTTCTGTCAGTACAAGTTCTTTTTTCAGTTTTAACCAAATGTGATATTTGCCAATTTTGAGGGGGTCAATTAGATGTTGTAGTTCGGATTTGTACCAAATGATCAGTCCTCCAGAGTCTCTGCCTCTATTGACAGAGCTGTGTTTCTGTGACGGTACAATTACCTCTCTGTAACCTGTGGGACAGTGAGTGACAATGTCAGCCTTACACCATGTCTCCTGAAGAATGATGACATCAACATCTTTAAGGTTTTTGTTGTACTCCAGTGCCAAACTCTTCAGTCCAAAGGTTGATGAGTTTAGGCCCTGAATGTTCCACATGCTAACTGATAGCGATGTCATGTTACAAAAGAAAGAATAGCAGTCAGAAATACTGTGACTACCAACTATTAAGTTGTTAAGAGCGAGATAAACAGGATAACAGCCAACATTCTTTCTGTTATATATATAAACATTCCTATTCATTGAACAAGTACATTTGAGTACAATAGGTGTGTGTGTGTGTGTGTGTGTGTGTGTGTGTGTGTGTGTGTGTGTGTGCATGCGTCCGTGTGTGTGTGTTTAGTGCAGTTTAGTGCAGATGTATTGGAGGAGCTGTTTAATCTCACTTAATCCTACAAGGTTCTCCTGTCCTC
>NW_026600689.1:142500-148823 GCF_029448725.1 Salvelinus fontinalis | reverse complement strand
TCAAACAGTCACCTCACTCGGGGTCAAACAGTCACCTCACTCGGGGTCAAACAGTCACCTCACTCGGGGTCAAACATTCAGAGTAAAGCACTCACCTCACCAAATCCACCTTTTCCTAGTACTCTGTAATGCCTAAAGGTATTTTTGGTTACTGGTTGCCTGTAGGAGAGAGAGAGATGGTGTGTTTCAGCTTTCATACAGAAAGGAAAGAAAGATATGTGTGTGACTGGCCACTCTTCAGAGCCTGGTTCCTCTCTAGGTTTCTTCCTAGGTTCCTGCCTTTCTAGGGAGTTTTTCCTAGCCACCGTGCTTCTACACCTGCATTGCTTGCTGTTTGGGGTTTTAGGCTGGGTTTCTGTACAGCACTTTGAGATATCAGCAGATGTACGAAGGGCTTTATAAATACATTTGATTGAGTCATTGATTGACAGAACATTTATTTTATTTAACAACCCGATTATAATCTTGGACTAAAAAGCACTTTCAACAGATAATCATTTTAGTCTAGGACTAGGCTTTCTGTATGTCCGGGAAACCGGTCCAAAAGAGGCTACTTTACTCAACCCCCTGAGACAACACATGTTAGTATCACCTTTGGCAGTGATTACAGCTGTGAGTCTTTCTGGGAAAGTCTCTAAGAGCTGTGAGTCTTTCTGGGTAAGTCTCTAAGAGCTGTGAGTCTTTCTGGGTAAGTCTCTAAGAGCTGTGAGTCTTTCTGGGTAAGTCTCTAAGAGCTGTGAGTCTCTGGGTAAGTCTCTAAGAGCTGTGAGTCTCTGGGTAAGTCTCTAAGAGCTGTGAGTCTCTGGGTAAGTCTCTAAGACCTGTGAGTCTCTGGGTAAGTCTCTAAGAGCTGTGAGTCTCTGGGTAAGTCTCTAAGACCTGTGAGTCTCTGGGTGAGTCTCTAAGAGCTGTGAGTCTTTCTGGGTAAGTCTCTAAGAGCTGTGAGTCTCTGGGTAAGTCTCTAAGAGCTGTGAGTCTCTGGGTAAGTCTCTAAGACCTGTGAGTCTCTGGGTAAGTCTCTAAGACCTGTGAGTCTCTGGGTAAGTCTCTAAGACCTGTGAGTCTCTGGGTAAGTCTCTAAGAGCTGTGAGTCTCTGGGTAAGTCTCTAAGAGCTGTGAGTCTCTGGGTAAGTCTCTAAGAGCTGTGAGTCTCTGGGTAAGTCTCTAAGAGCTGTGAGTCTCTGGGTAAGTCTCTAAGAGCTGTGAGTCTCTGGGTAAGTCTCTAAGAGCTGTGAGTCTCTGGGTAAGTCTCTAAGAGCTGTGAGTCTCTGGGTAAGTCTCTAAGAGCTGTGAGTCTCTGGGTAAGTCTCTAAGAGCTGTGAGTCTTTCTGGGTAAGTCTCTAAGAGCTGTGAGTCTTTCTGGGTAAGTCTCCAAGAGCTGTGGGTCTTTCTGGGTAAGTCTCTAAGAGCTGTGAGTCTTTCTGGGTAAGTCTCTAAGAGCTGTGAGTCTCTGGGTAAGTCTCTAAGAGCTGTGAGTTTCTGGGTAAGTCTCTAAGAGCTGTGAGTCTCTGGGTAAGTCTCTAAGAGCTGTGAGTCTCTGGGTAAGTCTCTAAGAGCTGTGAGTCTCTGGGTAAGTCTCTAAGAGCTGTGAGTCTCTGGGTAAGTCTCTAAGACCTGTGAGTCTCTGGGTAAGTCTCTAAGAGCTGTGAGTCTTTCTGGGTAAGTCTCTAAGAGCTGTGAGTCTTTCTGGGTAAGTCTCTAAGAGCTGTGAGTCTTTCTGGGTAAGTCTCTAAGAGCTGTGAGTCTTTCTGGGTAAGTCTCTAAGAGCTGTGAGTCTTTCTGGGTAAGTCTCTAAGAGCTGTGAGTCTTTCTGGGTAAGTCTCTAAGAGCTGTGAGTCTTTCTGGGTAAGTCTCTAAGAGCTGTGTGAGTCTTTCTGGGTAAGTCTCTAAGAGCTGTGTGAGTATTTCTGGGTAAGTCTCTAAGAGCTGTGAGTCTCTGGGTAAGTCTCTAAGACTGTGAGTCTCTGGGTAAGTCTCTAAGAGCTGTGAGTCTCTGGGTAAGTCTCTAAGACTGTGAGTCTCTGGGTAAGTCTCTAAGAGCTGTGTGAGTCTTTCTGGGTAAGTCTCTAAGAGCTGTGTGAGTCTTTCTGGGTAAGTCTCTAAGAGCTGTGTGAGTCTTTCTGGGTAAGTCTCCAAGAGCTGTGTGAGTCTTTCTGGGTAAGTCTCTAAGAGCTGTGTGAGTATTTCTGGGTAAGTCTCTAAGAGCTGTGTGAGTATTTCTGGGTAAGTCTCTAAGAGCTGTGTGAGTATTTCTGGGTAAGTCTCCAAGAGCTGTGTGAGTATTTCTGGGTAAGTCTCTAAGAGCTGTGTAAGTTTTTCTGGGTAAGTCTCTAAGAGCTTTGTGAGTCTTTCTGGGTAAGTCTCTAAGAGCTGTGTAAGTTTTTCTGGGTAAGTCTCTAAGAGCTGTGTGAGTCTTTCTGGGTAAGTCTCTAAGAGCTGTGAGTTCTGGGTAAGTCTCTAAGAGCTGTGTGAGTATTTCTGGGTAAGTCTCTAAGAGCTGTGTGAGTATTTCTGGGTAAGTCTCCAAGAGCTGTGTGAGTATTTCTGGGTAAGTCTCTAAGAGCTGTGTGAGTATTTCTGGGTAGGTTTCTAAGAGCTTTGTGAGTCTTTCTGGGTAAGTCTCTAAGAGCTGTGAGTCTTTCTGGGTAAGTCTCTAAGAGCTGTGATTCTTTCTGGGTAAGTCTCTAAGAGCTGTGAGTCTTTCTGGGTAAGTCTCTAAGAGCTGTGAGTCTTTCTGGGTAAGTCTCTAAGAGCTGTGAGTCTTTCTGGGTAAGTCTCTAAGAGCTGTGAGTCTCTGGGTAAGTCTCTAAGAGCTGTGAGTCTCTGGGTAAGTCTCTAAGAGCTGTGAGTCTCTGGGTAAGTCTCTAAGACCTGTGAGTCTCTGGGTAAGTCTCTAAGAGCTGTGAGTCTCTGGGTAAGTCTCTAAGACCTGTGAGTCTCTGGGTAAGTCTCTAAGAGCTGTAAGTCTTTCTGGGTAAGTCTCTAAGAACTGTGAGTCTCTGGGTAAGTCTCTAAGAGCTGTGAGTCTCTGGGTGAGTCTCTAAGAGCTGTGAGTCTCTGGGTAAGTCTCTAAGACCTGTGAGTCTCTGGGTAAGTCTCTAAGACCTGTGAGTCTCTGGGTAAGTCTCTAAGAGCTGTGAGTCTCTGGGTAAGTCTCTAAGAGCTGTGAGTCTCTGGATAAGTCTCTAAGAGCTGTGAGTCTCTGGGTAAGTCTCTAAGAGCTGTGAGTCTCTGGGTAAGTCTCTAAGAGCTGTGAGTCTCTGGGTAAGTCTCTAAGAGCTGTGAGTCTCTGGGTAAGTCTCTAAGAGCTGTGAGTCTCTGGGTAAGTCTCTAAGAGCTGTGAGTCTTTCTGGGTAAGTCTCTAAGAGCTGTGAGTCTCTGGGTAAGTCTCTAAGAGCTGTGAGTCTCTGGGTAAGTCTCTAAGAGCTGTGAGTTTCTGGGTAAGTCTCTAAGAGCTGTGAGTCTCTGGGTAAGTCTCTAAGAGCTGTGAGTCTCTGGGTAAGTCTCTAAGAGCTGTGAGTCTTTCTGGGTAAGTCTCTAAGAGCTGTGAGTCTTTCTGGGTAAGTCTCTAAGAGCTGTGAGTCTTTCTGGGTAAGTCTCTAAGAGCTGTGAGTCTCTGGGTAAGTCTCTAAGAGCTGTGAGTCTCTGGGTAAGTCTCTAAGAGCTGTGAGTCTCTGGGTAAGTCTCTAAGAGCTGTGAGTCTCTGGGTAAGTCTCTAAGAGCTGTGAGTCTCTGGGTAAGTCTCTAAGAGCTGTGAGTCTCTGGGTAAGTCTCTAAGAGCTGGGAGTCTCTGGGTAAGTCTCTAAGAGCTGTGAGTCTCTGGGTAAGTCTCTAAGAGCTGTGAGTCTCTGGGTGAGTCTCTAAGAGCTGTGAGTCTCTGGGTGAGTCTCTAAGAGCTGTGAGTCTCTGGGTAAGTCTCTAAGAGCTGTGAGTCTCTGGGTAAGTCTCTAAGAGCTGTGAGTCTCTGGGTGAGTCTCTAAGAGCTGTGAGTCTCTGGGTAAGTCTCTAAGAGCTGTGAGTCTCTGGGTGAGTCTCTAAGAGCTTTACACACCTGGATTGTATATAATTTTTCACATTATTATTATTATTATTATTATTATTATTATTTTTAATCTTCAATCTCTGTCAAGTTGGTTCTTGATCATTGTTAGACAACCATTTTAAAGTCTTGGCATAGATTTTCAATTAGATTTAAGTCAAAACTGTAACTTGGTCACTCAGGAACATTCAAAGTCATCTTGGTAAGACACTCCAGTGTAGATTTGGCCTTGTGTTGTAGGTTATTGTCCTGCTGAAAGGTGAATTCCTCTCCCAGTGTCTGGTGTAAAGCAGACTGAAGCAGGTTTTCCTCTAGCCTGTGCTTAGCTGTATTCCGTTTATTTTTTATCCTAAAAAAAAGGTCTAGGTCCTTGCTGATGACAAGCATACCCATAACATGATGCAGCCACCACCATGCTTGAAAACATATAGAGTGGTACTCAGTGATGTGTTCTGGGCAAATCAAACACAACACTTTGTATTCAGGACAGAAAGTTATTTTCTTTGCAGTATTACTTAAGTGCCTTGTTGCAAACAGGATGCATGTTTAGGAATATTTTTTATTCTGTACAGGCTTCCTACTTTTCACTCGTCATTTAGTTTAGTATTGTGGGGTAACTACAATGTTATTTGTTTGAAATTCACTACTGGATTGAGGGGGAAGTCATTAAAATCAAATCCTGTTAACTACTATTACTGAACACAGTGTGAGTCCATGCAAATGTGTATTTATTTATTTTATTTAACCTTTATTTAACGAGGCAAGTCAGTTAAGAACACATTCTTATTTACAACGACGGACTAGGAACAGTGGATTAACTGCCTTGTTCAGGGGCAGAACGACAGAGATTTTTACCTTGTCAGCTCGGGGGATTCCATCTTGCAACATTTCGGTTACTAGTCCAACGCTCTAACCACTAGACTACCCTGCCACCTCTACACTCTAACCACTAGGCTACCCTGCCACCTCTACACTCTAACCACTAGACTACCCTACCGCCTCTACACTCTAACCACTAGGCTACCCTGCCACCTCTACACTCTAACCACTAGACTACCCTACCGCCTCTACACTCTAACCACTAGGCTACCCTGCCACCTCTACACTCTAACCACTAGACTACCCTACCGCCTCTACACTCTAACCACTAGACTACCCTACCGCCTCTACACTCTAACCACTAGGCTACCCTGCCACCTCTACACTCTAACCACTAGACTACCCTACCGCCTCTACACTCTAACCACTAGACTACCCTACCGCCTCTACACTCTAACCACTAGACTACCCTACTGCCTCTACACTCTAACCACTAGACTACCCTGACATCCCGTGTGACTGAAGCACATGTTTAAGCACGCTGAACTTATTTAGACTTGCCATAACACAGGGTTCAAATACTTATTAACTCATGACATTTCAGCTTTTACATTTTTCTTTATTCATTGTAAACACTTTCTACAAACTAAAATTCTACTTTGACATGATGGAGTAGTATAGTGTGTAGACCAGTGACACAAACATCTCAATTGAATCTATTTCAAATTCAGGCTGTAACACAAGAACATGTGGGGAAAGTAAGAAAAGGGGGAGGGTTGAATAGGTTCTGAAAGGCGCTGTGGAACCCTATGAGAGAGAGAATGTATTGACTGGCTCATGACCCACCTCTCCAGCCTCTGAAAGGCGCTGTGGAACCCTATGAGAGAGAGAATGTATTGACTGGCTCATGACCCACCTCTCCAGCCTCTGAAAGGCGCTGTGGAACCCTATGAGAGAGAGAATGTATTGACTGGCTCATGACCCACCTCTCCAGCCTCTGAAAGGCGCTGTGGAACCCTATGAGAGAGAGAATGTATTGACTGGCTCATGACCCACCTCTCCAGCCTCTGAAAGGCCCTGTGGAACCCTATGAGAGAGAGAAAGTATTGACTGGCTCATGACCCACCTCTCCAGCCACTTCCACTGCAGGAAGCGAGAGAAGAACATCGTCTCCTGGTAGGAGGAGAACGGAGCGCCACTCAGGTACTCCCGAACAATACTGGAGAACAGAAAGAAAGAAACAGAGAGAGAGAGGAGAGCGTGAGAGAGGGGAAAAGAGCGAGACAGAGACAAAGAGAGAGAGAGAGAGAGAAAGAAAGAGAGAGAGAGAACGAGAACAAGAGCGAGAGAGAAAGAGAGAGAGAGAGAGAGAGAGAACGAGAGAGAGAGAGAAAGAGAACGAGAGAGAGAGAGAGAAAGAAAGAGAACGAGAGAGAGAGCGAAAAAGAAAGAGAACGAGAGAGAG
>NW_026600689.1:5000-132500 GCF_029448725.1 Salvelinus fontinalis | reverse complement strand
GAGGGACCATGTAGACACTGGTACGGTGCTGGAGGTGAGGGAACATGTAGACACTGGTACGGTGCTGGAGGGAACATGTAGACACTGGTACGGTGCTGGAGGGACCATGTAGACACTGGTACGGTGCTGGAGGTGAGGGAACATGTAGACACTGGTACGGTGCTGGAGGTGAGGGGACATGTAGACACTGGTACGGTGCTGGAGGGACCATGTAGACACTGGTACGGTGCTGGAGGTGAGGAACATGTAGACACTGGTACGGTGCTGGAGGGACCATGTAGACACTGGTACGGTGCTGGAGGGAACATGTAGACACTGGTACGGTGCTGGAGGGACCATGTAGACACTGGTACGGTGCTGGAGGTGAGGGAACATGTAGACACTGGTACGGTGCTGGAGGGGACATGTAGACACTGGTACGGTGCTGGAGGGAACATGTAGACACTGGTACGGTGCTGGAGGGAACATGTAGACACTGGTACGGTGCTGGAGGTGAGGGAACATGTAGACACTGGTACGGTGCTGGAGGGAACATGTAGACACTGGTACGGTGCTGGAGGTGAAGGAACATGTAGACACTGGTACGGAGCTGGAGGGAACATGTAGACACTGGTACGGTGCTGGAGGTGAGGGAACATGTAGACACTGGTACGGTGCTGGAGGTGAGGGAACATGTAGACACTGGTACGGTGCTGGAGTTGAGGGAACATGTAGACACTGGTATGGTGCTGGAGGTGAGGGAACATGTAGACACTGGTACGGTGCTGGAGGGAACATGTAGACACTGGTACGGTGCTGGAGGGAACATGTAGACACTGGTACGGTGCTGGAGGTGAGGGAACATGTAGACACTGGTACGGTGCTGGAGGGAACATGTAGACACTGGTACGGTGCTGGAGGTGAGGGAACATGTAGACACTGGTACGGTGCTGGAGGTGAGGGAACATGTAGACACTGGTACGGTGCTGGAGGGAACATGTAGACACTGGTACGGTGCTGGAGGTGAGGAACATGTAGACACTGGTACGGTGCTGGAGGTGAGGGGACATGTAGACACTGGTACGGTGCTGGAGGTGAGGGAACATGTAGACACTGGTACGGTGCTGGAGGTGAGGAAAAGTGCTGGAATTACACTAAGTGAAAGCAAGGCTCATTTTTTTTGTTGTTGTGACATTTTCAACGTGGCACCGTCATAGGATGTCACCTTTCCAACAAGTCAGTTTGTCAAATTTCTGCCCTGCTAGAGATGCCCCCGGTCAACTGTAAGTGGAAACATCTAGGAGCAACAACGGCTCAGTCGCGAAGTGGTAGGCCACACAAGCTCATAGCTCATAGAGTGTTGAAGCGCGTACCGCGTAAAAATCGTCTGTCCTCGGATACAACAATCACTACTGGGTAAGCAACGTCAGCACAATAACTGTTCGTCGGGAGCTTCATGAAATGGGTTTCCATGGCTGAGCAGCCGCACACAAGCCTAAGATCACCATGCGCAAAAGCCAAGCATCTTCTGAAGTGGTGTAAGTCTCGCCGCCATTGGACTCTGGAGCAGTGGAAACGCGTTCTCTGGAGTGATGAATCACGCTTCACCATCTGGCAGTCTGACAGATGAATCTGGGTTTGGCAGATACCAAGAGAACGCTACCTGCCCCAATGCATAGTGCCAACTGTAAAGTTTGGTGGAGGAGGCATAATGGACTGGGTCTGTTTTTTCATGGTTCGGGCCCCTTAGATCCAGGGAAGGGACATTTTAAATGACATTTTAGACAATTCTGTGCTTCCAACTTTGTGGCAACAGTTTGGGGAAGGCCTTTCCTGTTTCAGCATGACAATGCCCCCGTGCACAAAGAGAGGTCCATAGAGAAATGGTTTGTTGAGATCGGTGCAGAAGAACTTGACTGGCCTGCAGAGAGCCCTGACCTCAACCCCATCGAACACCTTTGGGATGAATTGGAACGCCGACTGTGAGCCAGGCCTAATCGCCCAACATCAGTGCCGGACCTCACTAATGCTCTTGTGGCTGAATGGAAGCAAGTCCCCACAGAAATGTTCCAACATCTAGTGGAAAGCCTTCACAGAAGAGTGGAGGCTGTTATAGCATCAAAGGGGGAGGACCAACTCCATATTAATACCCGTGATTTTGGAATGAGATGTTTGACGAGCAGGTGTCCATATACTTTTGGTCATGTAGTGTATCTCTGATGTGTCCCCTCTATTGGCTCTGGGGCTGAGAGCAGGAAACTATGACACCTGCAAATCAGTGTGTGTGTGTGTGTGTGTGTGTGTGTGTGTGTGTGTGTGTGTGTGTGTGTGTGTGTGTGTGTGTGTGTGTGTGTGTGTGTGTGTGTGTGTGTGTGTGTGTGTGTGTGTGTGTGTGTGGTGAACACTGAGGCCGTTGTTGTGCCCATGCCAGGCGTCCGGATGCCCTCTCCTGCTGCTCACGTCCATTTGGCATCACTCTGTGTGTGTGTGTGTGTGTGTGTGTGTGTGTGTGTGTGTGTGTGTGTGTGTGTGTGTGTGTGTGTGTGTGTGTGTGTGTGTGTGTGTGTGTGTGTGTGTGTGTGTGTGTGTGTGTGTGTGTGTGTGTGTGTGTGTTTAATACTGTTCCAGGTGCCAGCTCCCTCATAATCATTACTGTGACAGAGTTGAGCTCTTTCCAACACACACACACACACACACACACACACACACACACTTCATAACTCTCTAAACAGTTTATGTCTTAAAAAAGTTTCAGAAGCATCAAAAGAGAAGCCTTAGTTGACAAGAGAGACCCTCCTGCAGGGTTGGAGTTAAAACCTACAGGAGGGTTTCTCTCCAGGAACAGGGTTGGAGTTAAAACCTACAGGAGGGTTTCTCTCCAGGAACAGGGTTGGAGTTAAAACCTACAGGAGGGTTTCTCTCCAGGAACAGGGTTGGAGTTAAAACCTACAGGAGGGTCTCTCTCCAGGAACAGGGTTGGAGTTAAAACCTACAGGAGGGTTTCTCTCCAGGAACAGGGTTGGAGTTAAAACCTACAGGAGGGTCTCTCTCCAGGAACAGGGTTGGAGTTAAAACCTACAGGAGGGTCTCTCTCCAGGAACAGGGTTGGTGTTAAAACCTACAGGAGGGTTTCTCTCCAGGAACAGGGTTGGAGTTAAAACCTACAGGAGGGTTTCTCTCCAGGAACAGGGTTGGAGTTAAAACCTACAGGAGGGTTTCTCTCTAGGAACAGGGTTGGAGTTAAAACCTACAGGAGGGTTTCTCTCCAGGAACAGGGTTGGAGTTAAAACCTACAGGAGGGTTTCTCTCCAGGAACAGGGTTGGAGTTAAAACCTACAGGAGGGTTTCTCTCCAGGAACAGGGTTGGAGTTAAAACCTACAGGAGGTTTCTCTCCAGGAACAGGGTTGGAGTTAAAACCTACAGGAGGGTTTCTGTCCAGGAACAGGGTTGGAGTTAAAACCTACAGGAGGGTATCTCTCCAGGAACAGGGTTGGAGTTAAAACCTACAGGAGGGTATCTCTCTAGGAACAGGGTTGGAGTTAAAACCTACAGGAGGGTTTCTCTCCAGGAACAGGGTTGGAGTTAAAACCTACAGGAGGGTATCTCTCCAGGAACAGGGTTGGAGTTAAAACCTACAGGAGGGTTTCTCTCCAGGAACAGGGTTGGAGTTAAAACCTACAGGAGGGTATTCTCCAGGAACAGGGTTGGTCATCCCTGCCAAACACACAAAGCCAGGACCCATTGAAAAGCCAAATCCACCTTCCATCACATCGAAGCCAAACTAACGTCAACTTCCATGAATTTTCACATCTCCACCAATGGGTTACAACACATTCCCAGAAACTCGTAAAAATCCCTTCAGCTGTTTTTGTTTATCAAGTACTAAATCGGGAGAAGGCAAGATCAGATGGGACCGTTCTAGCCAATGAGAGGGCAGATACGCACGTGAACCACAGGCGCACCGATTTCCACTAGTTACCTCAGCCACAAAGTCAAAATTGGCTACATAGTAAAAATTCATAAAAACAAAATGTGCTTTTTTGTTTTCATTTAAGGTTTAGGTTTAGGCATAAGGTTAGCAGTGTGGTTAAGGTTCGGTTTAAAATCACATTTTAAGAAGAGAAATTGTAGAAATAGGCAGGGTTTATGACTTTTTGGCTGTGGTAACTAGTGACGACCAGGCACAACTCCAACATTAAGTGTTTTCCCTCTAAGTTGCCGGGATATCACGTGTCCTACTTATACCAGTACACTCGTAACAACCTAAGTATTACAAAAATGTATATTTGATCAAATAAGCCACACGTAGCAAATAAACCATTACATTTTTGTTAACCAAATTCCACCCTCTCTCATTGACCTCCATAGAAAAAGTCTTTGCTTGTTGAGTTCTCCCTCGCTTCACCTTTTCATCGCTGGCATTAGGATTCAGTTAAATCTTCCTGCAACACAACCATACAACACAACCATACAACACAACCACTGTTCCAAAATGGCCCCCAGATACAATAGCCAGACCACTTGATTATATGTCGCTCTTTGATTGACAGGTGAGCTGACCAATGAATGCCAGGCGATACCCTGATTGACAGGTGAGCTGACCAATGAATGTCAGGCGATACCCTGATTGACAGGTGAGCTGACCAATGAATGCCAGGCGATACCCTGATTGACAGGTGAGCTGACCAATGAATGCCAGGCGATATCCTGATTGACAGGTGAGCTGACCAATGAATGTCAGGCGATACCCTGATTGACAGGTGTTTCGACCAATAAGACAGACAGACATACTTGCAGCAGTCGTTGAAGAGTTCCTTGCAGGGCGTCTGTTCCAGCTTCTCACGACACTCCCCTACCAACTCCTGAGGTATATCTCGCAGATGGGCTGCCGACTAGACGGAGAGAGAAAACACGTATTCATTAAGGAACCAAATATATCTACAGTACCTTCTGAAAGTGTTCGTACCCCTTGAATTATTCCACATTCTGTTGTTTCAGCCTGAATTCAAAATGGAAAAAATGTAAATACAAAAACACACACATTTTACATTTTCATTTGAGTCATTTAGCAGAGAGACTTACCCCATAATGACAAAGTGAAAACATGTTTTTATAAATGTTTGCACATTATGCCTTCGGAAAGTATTCAGACTTATTAACTTTTTCCATATTTTGTTACTTTACAGCCTTATTCTACAATTGAATAAATAAAATCGCTACTTTTACAAATTTATTTAATCAATGAATACTGAAAGTATTCAGACCCCTTGATTAAATAAACGTTTCTCCTCGTCAATTTACACACACTACCTCATTATGCTAAAGCAAAAAAAAAGGTTTTTAGAAATTTTTGCAAATGTATAAAAAAAAAAACACATGCCTTATCTACATAAGTATTCAGACCCTTTGCTATGAGACTTGAAATTGAGTTCAGGTGAATCCTGTTTCCATTGATCATCCTTGAGATGTTTCTACAACTTGATTGTAGTCCACCTTTGGTAAATTCAATTGATTGGACATGATTTGGAAAGGCACACACCTGTCTATATAAGGTCCCACAGTTGACAGTGCATTTTAGAGCAAAAACCAAGCCATGAGGTCAAAGGAATTGTCCGTAGAGCTCAAAGACAGGATTGTGTCGAGGAACAGATCTGAGGAAGGGTACCAAAACATTTCTGCTGCATTGAAGGTCCCCAAGAACACAGTGGCCTCCATCATTCTTAAATGGAAGAAGTTTGGAACCATCAAGACTCTTCCTAGAGCTGGCCGCCCGGCCTAACTGAGCAATCGGGGGAGAAGGGCCTTGGTCAGGGAGGTGACCAAGAACCGATGGTCTCTCTGACAGAGCTCCAGAGTTCCTCTGTGGAGATGGGAGAACCTTCCAGAAAGACAACCATCTCTGCAGCACTCCACCAATCAGGCCTTTATGGTAGAGTGGCCAGACTGAAGCCAATCCTCAGTAAAAGGCACATGACAGCCCGCTTAGTTTGCCAAAAGGCACCTAAAGACTCCCAGACCATGTGAAACAAGATTCTCTGGTCAGATGTAAACCAAGATTGAACTCTTTGGCCTGAATGCCAAGTGTCACATCTGGAGGAAACCTGGTACCATCCCTACGGTGGGGATGTTTTTCAGGGACTGGGAGACTAGTCAGGATCGAGGGAAAGATGAACGGAGCAAAGTACAGAGAGATCCTTGATGAAAACCTGCTCCAGAGCGCTCAGGACCTCAGACTGGGGTGAAGGTTCACCTTCCAACAGGACAACGATCCTAAGCACACAGCCAAGACAACGCATGAGTGGCTTCGGGACAAGTCTCTGAATGTCCTTGAGTGGCCCAGCCAGAGCCCGGACTTGAACCCGATCTAACATCTCTGGAGACCTGAAAATAGCTGTGCAGCGACGCTCTCCATCCAACCTGACAGAACTTGAGAAGATCTGCAGAGAAGAATGGGACAAACTCCCCAAATACCGGTGTGCCAAGCTTGTACCGTCATACCCAAGAAGATTCCAGGCTGTAATCGCTGCAAAAGGTGCTTCAACAAAGTACTGAGTAAAGGGTCTGAATACTTATGGAAATGATAAATTCAGTTTAACTTTTTTTTAAAATAAATTAGCAACCATTTATAAAAACCTGTTTTTGCTTTGTCATTATGGGGTATTGTGATGTCATTAGGGGGTATTGTGATGTCATTATGGGGTATTGTGATGTCATTATGGGGTATTGTGTGTAGATTGATGAGGGGAAAAAACAATTGAATACATTTTAGAATAAGGCTGTAACATAACAAAATGTGGAAAAAGTCAAGGGGTGTGAATACTTTCCCAAAGCACTATATATATATATATTATACACATTTATCATTACATTTCAAATATCATATTAATATTGTTGCTGACTGGAGAGACAGAAGAGGAAAACATACTCATTTGGACTGCATTTCAATAATGGTATTAAATAGTTCAAAAAGCAATTACATGTTGCATGGATTGTATTATAAACCAGCAACTATCATAAGAAATTACACCGACTAACATGTCACAACTTTTCCAGCGTTAGTTTCATCAGCTGTTGTAGAATACGACGACAAACACGTTGATCTGCCCTGGGCCTTTCATCTGTTATTGAAGTATCTCACTCACCCCGTTGTTAAAGTATGTAGAATACGACAAACACGCTGATCTGCCCTGGGCCTTTCATCTGTTATTGAAGTAACTAACTCACCCCGTTGTTAAAGTATGTCTCCAACATTCTGATTCCACAATCCTTCCTCTTCTCATCTGGAGCCAGCTGGTACAGGGCCTGGCAGGAGACACACTGTTACAAACATGAAACACTCTCTCCCCATACATCCACCACAGGATGATGTCACCATGTGATAACTAGAACACCACCACAGGATGATGTCACCATATGATAACTAGAACACCACCACAGGATGATGTCACCATTTGATAACTATAACACCACAGGATGATGTCACCATATGATAACTAGAACACCACCACAGGATGATGTCACCATATGATAACTAGAACACCACAGGATGATATCACCATGTGATAACTAGAACACCACAGGATGATGTCACCATATGATAACTAGAACACCACAGGATGATGTCACCATGTGATAACTAGAACACCACAGGATGATGTCACCATATGATAACTAGAACACCACAGGATGATGTCACCATATGATAACTAGAACACTACCACAGGATGATGTCACCATATGATAACTAGAACACCACAGGATGATGTCACCATATGATAACTAGAACACTACCACAGGATGATGTCACCATGTGATAACTAGAACAACACAGGATGATGTCACCATATGATAACTAGAACACCACAGGATGATGTCACCATATGATAACTAGAACAACACTACAGTATGATGTCACCATATGATGATGGCAACGACAATAACAGTCAGAGAAACAAAATGGCCACCGAGTTTCTCTTCACGCTACTCCTGTCAGTCTCTGTGTGTGTGTGTGTGTGTGTGTGTGTGTGTGTGTGTGTGTGTGTGTGTGTGTGTGTGTGTGTGTGTGTGTGTGTTATTCTCTTCACGCTTCTCGACTTCCACAGGTCTGTCTGTCAACTGCAGCGATGACTCGTCATATTTGCATTGTTGCATCATCGTAGCGTTTGACAGAGTTAGTTCTAGAATGTATCTGAAATTGCACCCTATTCCCTATATAGTGCACTACTTTTGACCAGAGTTGGCACCTTATTCCCTATATAGTTCCCTACTTTAGACCAGAGTCCTATATAGTGCCCTACTTTAGACCAGAGTCCTATATAGTTCCCTACTTTAGACCAGAGTCCTATATAGCTCCCTACTTTAGACCAGAGTCCTATATAGTTCCCTACTTTAGACCAGAGTCCTATATAGCTCCCTACTTTAGACCAGAGTCCTATATAGTTCCCTACTTTAGACCAGAGTAATATTTAGTTCCCTACTTTAGGCCAGAGTCCTATATAGTTCCCTACTTTAGACCAGAGCCCTATATAGTTCCCTACTTTAGACCAGAGTCCTATATAGTTCCCTACTTTAGACCAGAGCACTATATAGTTCCCTACTTTAGGCCAGAGCCCTATATAGTTCCCTACTTTAGACCAGAGTCCTATATAGTTCCCTACTTTAGACCAGAGCCCTATATAGTTCCCTACTTTAGCCCAGAGCCCTATATAGTTCCCTACTTTAGACCAGAGCCCTATATAGTTCCCTACTTTAGCCCAGAGCCCTATATAGTTCCCTACTTTAGACCAGAGCCCTATATAGTTCCCTACTTTAGACCAGAGTCCTATATAGTTCCCTACTTTAGACCAGAGTCCTATATAGTTCCCTACTTTAGACCAGAGCCCTATATAGTGCCCTACTTTAGACCAGAGTCATATATAGTTCCCTACTTTAGACCAGAGTCCTATATAGTTCCCTACTTTAGACCAGAGCCCTATATAGTTCCCTACTTTAGACCAGAGTCATAAATAGTTCCCTACTTTAGACCAGAGTCCTATATAGTTCCCTACTTTAGACCAGAGTCCTAAATAGTTCCCTACTTTAGACCAGAGTCCTATATAGTTCCCTACTTTAGACCAGAGTCCTATATGTTTCCTCATATAATAGTCCATTAGGGGAGATTATAGGAATACACAACCTGCCTCTGTCAAAACACTTCTCATTGTTTCTCTCAGTGTGTGTGTGTGTGTGTGTGTGTGTGTGTGTGTGTGTGTGTGTGTGTGTGTGTGTGTGCACACTCGTGTTAACACACACAGACGTTGACTAATGTAGGTGTTCACTAAACAAGCAGTGGGTTCTTTAAGTGTTTTCTTCGTTTCTCAGACACCTCCAGGGGCCGGGACACAAGCCTGGGCCTGTGTTAGTCCACCTACCCAGGGGACAGGCCTCTGACGTGGGCTTAACCTCATGGAGAGGGTGCATGGAGGAGGAGGGGCAGATATTTTTCTGACAGGCTCCCTTCCAGCGCTCATGCCCCATCCCTCCACTGCTCTCTCTCATTCTTTCCCCCTCTCTCTCCACCGCTCTCTCTCTCTCTCTCTCTCTCATTCTTTCCCCCTCTCTCTCCACCGCTCTCTCTCTCTCTCTCTCATTCTTTCCCCCTCTCTCCACCGCTCTCTCTCTCTCTCTCTCTCTCATTCTTTCCCCCTCTCTCTCCACCGCTCTCTCTCTCTCTCTCTCATTCTTTCTCCCTCTCTCTCCACCGCTCTCTCTCTCTCTCTCTCATTCTTTCCCCCTCTCTCTCCACCTCTCTCTCTCATTCTTTCCCCCTCTCTCTCCACCTCCCTCTCTCATTCTTTCCCCCTCTCTCTCCACCTCTCTCTCTCATTCTTTCCCCCTCTCTCTCATTCTTTCCCCCTCTCTCTCTCATTCTCCCCCCCCTCTCTCTCTCTCATTCTTTCTCCCTCTCTCTCCACCTCTCTCTCTCATTCTTTCCCCCCTCTCTCTACCACTCTCTCTCTCTCATTCTTTCCCCCTCTCTCTCCACCACTCTCTCTCTCTCATTCTTTCCCCCCTCACTTCCTCTCTCTCATTACCAGTCCCTCTCTGACTCCCAGCCCCCCCCCCCCTCTACAAGCCCAAACTCAGGCCTAGTCCTTTCTCATGGGAGCTAGCAGAGGAAGCAGGAAAAGGAGGGGGGTTGAGAGGAAATTGAGGGGGAGAGAGCGAGACAAAGAAAGAGAGAAATAGTGGGAGAGAGGGATAACGACAGAGAAAGAGACAGAAAAAGACAGATATAAATGTCTTACCACAGAGTCCATGAACTCGATGCAGCGTTTGAGCTCTGGCCTGGTGTCACAGTACTGACGGAACAGCAATCGACCAATGGGCTGTCTCTCACACAGACTGGTATAGTCCCTGTCTGAGAGAGACAGAGAGAGAGACAGAGAGAGACAGATATAGAGAGACAGAGAGAGACAGAGAGAGAGAGAGAGAGAGAGAGAGAGAGAGGGAGAGAGAGAGAGAGAGACAGAGAGAGAGAGACAGAAATTTGTACACTGTTACAACACTGTATATAGACATAATATGACATTTGTAATGTCTTTATTCTTTTGAAACTTCTGTGAGTGTAATATTTACTGTTCATTTTTATTGTTTATTTCACTTTGTATATTATCTAGTTCACTTGCTTTGGCGATGTGAACATACGTTTCCCATGGCAATAAAGCCCCTTGAATTGAAATTGACAGAGAGAGGCAGAGAGAGAGAATGAAGTGGACATTCAAACATATTAAATACTTGTGTTGTGACTCGTCTATTCAAACATCTCCTTTATAATGATGGGCGTGTCTGGGGGGGGGGGGGAGAGGGGATGGGGTGGAGAGGGGATGGGGATGGGGAGGAGAGGGAGGGGGAGAGAGAAAAGGCAGAGGGAGAAAGCTAGCCTAGACTATTTAAACCCGCGCCAGCCGAGACTATTTAAACCCGCGCCAGCCTAGCCTATTTAAACCCGCGCCAGCCTAGCCTATTTAAACCCGCGCCAGCCTAGACTATTTAAACCCGCGCCAGCCTAGGCTATTTAAACCCGCGCCAGCCTAGGCTATTTAAACCCGCGCCAGCCTAGACTATTTAAACCCGCGCCAGCCTAGACTATTTAAACCCGCGCCAGCCTAGACTATTTAAACCCGCGCCAGCCTAGACTATTTAAACCCGCGCCAGCCTAGACTATTTAAACCCGCGCCAGCCTAGACTATTTAAACCCGCGCCAGCCGAGACTATTTAAACCCGCGCCAGCCTAGACTATTTAAACCCGCGCCAGCCTAGACTATTTAAACCCGCGCCAGCCGAGACTATTTAAACCCGCGCCAGCCTAGACTATTTAAACCCGTGCCAGCCTAGACTATTTAAACCCTGCGCCAGCCTAGACTATTTAAACCCGCGCCAGCCTAGACTATTTAAACCCTGCGCCAGCCGAGACTATTTAAACCCGCGCCAGCAGAGACTATTTAAACCCGCGCCAGCCGAGACTATTTAAACCCGCGCCAGCCGAGACTATTTACACCCGCGCCAGCCTAGACTATTTACACCCGCGCCAGCCGAGACTATTTAAACCCGCGCCAGCCGAGACTATTTAAACCCGCGCCAGCCGAGACTATTTAAACCCGCGCCAGCCGAGACTATTTAAACCCGCGCCAGCCGAGACTATTTAAACCCGCGCCAGCCTAGACTATTTAAACCCGCGCCAGCCTAGACTATTTAAACCCGCGCCAGCCTAGACTATTTAAACCCGCGCCAGCCTAGACTATTTAAACCCGCGCCAGCCTAGACTATTTAAACCCGCGCCAGCCTAGACTATTTAAACCCTGCGCCAGCCTAGACTATTTAAACCCGCGCCAGCCTAGACTATTTAAACCCTGCGCCAGCCTAGACTATTTAAACCCTGCGCCAGCCTAGACTATTTAAACCCTGCGCCAGCCTAGACTATTTAAATCCTGCGCCAGCCTAGACTATTTAAACCCGCGGCAGCCTAGACTATTTAAACCCGCGCCAGCCGAGACTATTTAAACCCGCGCCAGCCTAGACTATTTAAACCCGCGCCAGCCTAGACTATTTAAACCCTGCGCCAGCCTAGACTATTTAAACCCGCGCCAGCCTAGACTATTTAAACCCGCGCCAGCCTAGACTATTTAAACCCTGCGCCAGCCGAGACTATTTAAACCCGCGCCAGCAGAGACTATTTAAACCCGCGCCAGCCGAGACTATATAAACCCGCGCCAGCCGAGACTATTTAAACCCGCGCCAGCCGAGACTATTTAAACCCGCGCCAGCCGAGACTATTTAAACCCGCGCCAGCCTAGCCTATTTAAACCCGCGCCAGCCTAGCCTATTTAAACCCGCGCCAGCCGAGACTATTTAAACCCGCGCCAGCCTAGGCTATTTAAACCCGCGCCAGCCTAGACTATTTAAACCCGCGCCAGCCTAGACTATTTAAACCCGCGCCAGCCTAGACTATTTAAACCCGCGCCAGCCTAAACTATTTAAACCCGCGCCAGCCTAGACTATTTAAACCCGCGCCAGCCTAGACTATTTAAACCCGCGCCAGCCGAGACTATTTAAACCCGCGCCAGCCTAGACTATTTAAACCCGCGCCAGCCTAGACTATTTAAACCCGCGCCAGCCGAGACTATTTAAACCCGCGCCAGCCTAGACTATTTAAACCCGCGCCAGCCTAGCCTATTTAAACCCGCGCCAGCCTAGCCTATTTAAACCCGCGCCAGCCTAGACTATTTAAACCCGCGCCAGCCTAGGCTATTTAAACCCGCGCCAGCCTAGGCTATTTAAACCCGCGCCAGCCTAGACTATTTAAACCCGCGCCAGCCTAGACTATTTAAACCCGCGCCAGCCTAGACTATTTAAACCCGCGCCAGCCTAAACTATTTAAACCCGCGCCAGCCTAGACTATTTAAACCCGCGCCAGCCTAGACTATTTAAACCCGCGCCAGCCGAGACTATTTAAACCCGCGCCAGCCTAGACTATTTAAACCCGCGCCAGCCTAGACTATTTAAACCCGCGCCAGCCGAGACTATTTAAACCCGCGCCAGCCTAGACTATTTAAACCCTGCGCCAGCCTAGACTATTTAAACCCGCGCCAGCCTAGACTATTTAAACCCTGCGCCAGCCGAGACTATTTAAACCCGCGCCAGCAGAGACTATTTAAACCCGCGCCAGCCGAGACTATTTAAACCCGCGCCAGCCGAGACTATTTAAACCCGCGCCAGCCGAGACTATTTAAACCCGCGCCAGCCTAGCCTATTTAAACCCGAGCCAGCCGAGACTATTTAAACCCGCGCCAGCCTAGACTATTTAAACCCGCGCCAGCCTAGACTATTTAAACCCGCGCCAGCCTAGACTATTTTAACCCGCGCCAGCCTAGACTATTTAAACCCGCGCCAGCCTAGACTATTTAAACCCGCGCCAGCCGAGACTATTTAAACCCGCGCCAGCCTAGACTATTTACACCCGCGCCAGCCTAGACTATTTACACCCGCGCCAGCCGAGACTATTTAAACCCGCGCCAGCCGAGACTATTTAAACCCGCGCCAGCCGAGACTATTTAAACCCGCGCCAGCCGAGACTATTTAAACCCGCGCCAGCCGAGACTATTTAAACCCGCGCCAGCCTAGACTATTTAAACCCGCGCCAGCCTAGACTATTTAAACCCGCGGCAGCCTAGACTATTTAAACCCGCGCCAGCCGAGACTATTTAAACCCGCGCCAGCCTAGACTATTTAAACCCGCGCCAGCCTAGACTATTTAAACCCTGCGCCAGCCTAGACTATTTAAACCCGCGCCAGCCTAGACTATTTAAACCCTGCGCCAGCCGAGACTATTTAAACCCGCGCCAGCAGAGACTATTTAAACCCGCGCCAGCCGAGACTATATAAACCCGCGCCAGCCGAGACTATTTAAACCCGCGCCAGCCGAGACTATTTAAACCCGCGCCAGCCGAGACTATTTAAACCCGCGCCAGCCGAGACTATTTAAACCCGCGCCAGCCTAGACTATTTAAACCCGCGCCAGCCTAGACTATTTAAACCCGCGCCAGCCGAGACTATTTAAACCCGCGCCAGCCGAGACTATTTAAACCCGCGCCAGCCTAGACTATTTACACCCGCGCCAGCCTAGACTATTTAAACCCGCGCCAGCCTAGACTATTTAAACCCGCGCCAGCCTAGACTATTTAAACCCGCGCCAGCCTAGCCTATTTAAACCCGCGCCAGCCTAGACTATTTAAACCCGCGCCAGCCTAGGCTATTTAAACCCGCGCCAGCCTAGGCTATTTAAACCCGCGCCAGCCTAGACTATTTAAACCCGCGCCAGCCTAGACTATTTAAACCCGCGCCAGCCTAGACTATTTAAACCCGCGCCAGCCTAAACTATTTAAACCCGCGCCAGCCTAGACTATTTAAACCCGCGCCAGCCTAGACTATTTAAACCCGCGCCAGCCGAGACTATTTAAACCCGCGCCAGCCTAGACTATTTAAACCCGCGCCAGCCTAGACTATTTAAACCCGCGCCAGCCGAGACTATTTAAACCCGCGCCAGCCTAGACTATTTAAACCCTGCGCCAGCCTAGACTATTTAAACCCGCGCCAGCCTAGACTATTTAAACCCTGCGCCAGCCGAGACTATTTAAACCCGCGCCAGCAGAGACTATTTAAACCCGCGCCAGCCGAGACTATTTAAACCCGCGCCAGCCGAGACTATTTAAACCCGCGCCAGCCGAGACTATTTAAACCCGCGCCAGCCTAGCCTATTTAAACCCGCGCCAGCCTAGCCTATTTAAACCCGCGCCAGCCTAGACTATTTAAACCCGCGCCAGCCTAGGCTATTTAAACCCGCGCCAGCCTAGACTATTTAAACCCGCGCCAGCCTAGACTATTTAAACCCGCGCCAGCCTAAACTATTTAAACCCGCGCCAGCCTAGACTATTTAAACCCGCGCCAGCCTAGACTATTTTAACCCGCGCCAGCCTAGACTATTTAAACCCGCGCCAGCCGAGACTATTTAAACCCGCGCCAGCCGAGACTATTTAAACCCGCGCCAGCCGAGACTATTTAAACCCGCGCCAGCCTAGACTATTTACACCCGCGCCAGCCTAGACTATTTAAACCCGCGCCAGCCTAGACTATTTAAACCCGCGCCAGCCTAGACTATTTAAACCCGCGCCAGCCTAGACTATTTAAACCCGCGCCAGCCTAGACTATTTAAACCCGCGCCAGCCTAGACTATTTAAACCCGCGCCAGCCTAGACTATTTAAACCCTGCGCCAGCCTAGACTATTTAAACCCTGCGCCAGCCTAGACTATTTAAACCCTGCGCCAGCCTAGACTATTTAAATCCTGCGCCAGCCTAGACTATTTAAACCCGCGCCAGCCTAGACTATTTAAACCCGCGCCAGCCTAGACTATTTAAACCCGCGCCAGCCTAGACTATTTAAACCCGCGGCAGCCTAGACTATTTAAACCCGCGCCAGCCGAGACTATTTAAACCCGCGCCAGCCTAGACTATTTAAACCCGCGCCAGCCTAGACTATTTAAACCCTGCGCCAGCCTAGACTATTTAAACCCGCGCCAGCCTAGACTATTTAAACCCTGCGCCAGCCGAGACTATTTAAACCCGCGCCAGCAGAGACTATTTAAACCCGCGCCAGCCGAGACTATATAAACCCGCGCCAGCCGAGACTATTTAAACCCGCGCCAGCCGAGACTATTTAAACCCGCGCCAGCCGAGACTATTTAAACCCGCGCCAGCCTAGCCTATTTAAACCCGCGCCAGCCTAGCCTATTTAAACCCGCGCCAGCCTAGACTATTTAAACCCGCGCCAGCCTAGGCTATTTAAACCCGCGCCAGCCTAGACTATTTAAACCCGCGCCAGCCTAGACTATTTAAACCCGCGCCAGCCTAGACTATTTAAACCCGCGCCAGCCTAAACTATTTAAACCCGCGCCAGCCTAAACTATTTAAACCCGCGCCAGCCTAGACTATTTAAACCCGCGCCAGCCTAGACTATTTAAACCGGCGCCAGCCGAGACTATTTAAACCCGCGCCAGCCTAGACTATTTAAACCCGCACCAGCCTAGACTATTTAAACCCGCGCCAGCCGAGACTATTTAAACCCGCGCCAGCCTAGACTATTTAAACCCGCGCCAGCCTAGACTATTTAAACCCTGCGCCAGCCTAGACTATTTAAACCCGCGCCAGCCTAGACTATTTAAACCCTGCGCCAGCCGAGACTATTTAAACCCGCGCCAGCAGAGACTATTTAAACCCGCGCCAGCCGAGACTATTTAAACCCGCGCCAGCCGAGACTATTTAAACCCGCGCCAGCCGAGACTATTTAAACCCGCGCCAGCCTAGACTATTTAAACCCGCGCCAGCCTAGACTATTTAAACCCGCGCCAGCCGAGACTATTTAAACCCGCGCCAGCCGAGACTATTTAAACCCGCGCCAGCCTAGACTATTTACACCCGCGCCAGCCTAGACTATTTACAACTGCGCCAGCCGAGACTATTTAAACCCGCGCCAGCCGAGACTATTTAAACCCGCGCCAGCCGAGACTATTTAAACCCGCGCCAGCCGAGACTATTTAAACCCGCGCCAGCCTAGACTATTTAAACCCGCGCCAGCCTAGACTATTTAAACCCGCGCCAGCCTAGACTATTTAAACCCGCGCCAGCCTAGACTATTTAAACCCGCGCCAGCCTAGACTATTTAAACCCGCGCCAGCCTAGACTATTTAAACCCTGCGCCAGCCTAGACTATTTAAACCCGCGCCAGCCTAGACTATTTAAACCCTGCGCCAGCCTAGACTATTTAAACCCTGCGCCAGCCTAGACTATTTAAACCCTGCGCCAGCCTAGACTATTTAAATCCTGCGCCAGCCTAGACTATTTAAACCCGCGCCAGCCTAGACTATTTAAACCCGCGCCAGCCTAGACTATTTAAACCCGCGCCAGCCTAGACTATTTAAACCCGCGCCAGCCTAGACTATTTAAACCCGCGCCAGCCTAGACTATTTAAACCAGCGCCAGCCTAGACTATTTAAACCAGCGCCCGCCTAGACTATTTAAACCCGCGCCAGCCTAGACTATTTAAACCCGCGCCAGCCTAGACTATTTAAACCCGCGCCAGCCTAGACTATTTAAACCCGCGCCAGCCTAGACTATTTAAACCCGCGCCAGCCTAGACTATTTAAACCAGCGCCCGCCTAGACTATTTAAACCCTGCGCCAGCCTAGACTATTTAAACCCTGCGCCAGCCTAGACTATTTAAACCCTGCGCCAGCCTAGACTATTTAAATCCTGCGCCAGCCTAGACTATTTAAACCCGCGCCAGCCTAGACTATTTAAACCCGCGCCAGCCTAGACTATTTAAACCCGCGCCAGCCTAGACTATTTAAACCCGCGGCAGCCTAGACTATTTAAACCCGCGCCAGCCGAGACTATTTAAACCCGCGCCAGCCTAGACTATTTAAACCCTGCGCCAGCCGAGACTATTTAAACCCGCGCCAGCAGAGACTATTTAAACCCGCGCCAGCCGAGACTATATAAACCCGCGCCAGCCGAGACTATTTAAACCCGCGCCAGCCGAGACTATTTAAACCCGCGCCAGCCGAGACTATTTAAACCCGCGCCAGCCTAGACTATTTAAACCCGCGCCAGCCTAGACTATTTAAACCCGCGCCAGCCTAGACTATTTAAACCCTGCGCCAGCCTAGACTATTTAAATCCTGCGCCAGCCTAGCCTATTTAAACCCGCGCCAGCCTAGCCTATTTAAACCCGCGCCAGCCTAGACTATTTAAACCCGCGCCAGCCTAGGCTATTTAAACCCGCGCCAGCCTAGACTATTTAAACCCGCGCCAGCCTAGACTATTTAAACCCGCGCCAGCCTAAACTATTTAAACCCGCGCCAGCCTAGACTATTTAAACCCGCGCCAGCCTAGACTATTTAAACCGGCGCCAGCCGAGACTATTTAAACCCGCGCCAGCCTAGACTATTTAAACCCGCACCAGCCTAGACTATTTAAACCCGCGCCAGCCGAGACTATTTAAACCCGCGCCAGCCGAGACTATTTACACCCGCGCCAGCCTAGACTATTTACACCCGCGCCAGCCTAGACTATTTAAACCCTGCGCCAGCCTAGACTATTTAAACCCTGCGCCAGCCTAGACTATTTAAACCCTGCGCCAGCCTAGACTATTTAAATCCTGCGCCAGCCTAGACTATTTAAACCCGCGCCAGCCTAGACTATTTAAACCCGCGCCAGCCTAGACTATTTAAACCCGCGCCAGCCTAGACTATTTAAACCCGCGCCAGCCTAGACTATTTAAACCCGCGCCAGCCTAGACTATTTAAACCAGCGCCAGCCTAGACTATTTAAACCAGCGCCCGCCTAGACTATTTAAACCCGCGCCAGCCTAGACTATTTAAACCCGCGCCAGCCTAGACTATTTAAACCCGCGCCAGCCTAGACTATTTAAACCCGCGCCAGCCTAGACTATTTAAACCCGCGCCAGCCTAGACTATTTAAACCAGCGCCCGCCTAGACTATTTAAACCCTGCGCCAGCCTAGACTATTTAAACCCTGCGCCAGCCTAGACTATTTAAACCCGCGCCAGCCTAGACTATTTAAACCCGCGCCAGCCTAGACTATTTAAACCCGCGCCAGCCTAGACTATTTAAACCCGCGCCAGCCTAGACTATTTAAACCCGCGCCAGCCTAGACTATTTAAACCCGCGCCAGCCCAGACTATTTAAACCCGCGCCAGCCTAGACTATGTAAACCCGCGCCAGCCTAGACTATTTAAACCCGCGCCAGCCTAGACTATTTAAACCCGCGCCAGCCTAGACTATTTAAACCCGCGCCGGCCTAGACTATTTAAACCAGCGCCGGCCTAGACTATTTAAACCAGCGCCGGCCTAGACTATTTAAACCCGCGCCAGCCTAGACTATTTAAACCCGCGCCAGCCTAGACTATTTAAACCCGCGCCAGCCTAGACTATTTAAACCCGCGCCGGCCTAGACTATTTAAACCCCGCGCCGGCCTAGACTATTTAAACCAGCGCCGGCCTAGAATATTTAAACCAGCGCCGGCCTAGACTATTTAAACCAGCGCCAGCCTAGACTATTTAAACCCGCGCCAGCCTAGACTATTTAAACCCGTGCCAGCCTAGACTATTTAAACCCGTGCCAGCCTAGACTATTTAAACCCGTGCCAGCTTAGACTATTTAAACCCGCGCCAGCCTAGACTATTTAAACCCGCGCCAGCCTAGACTATGTAAACCCTCGCCAGCCTAGACTATTTAAACCCCGCGCCAGCCTAGACTATTTAAACCAGCGCCAGCCTAGACTATTTAAACCAGCGCCAGCCTAGACTATTTAAACCCGAGTTAAACCTGGGTTCTGAACAGAATGTTCTAGACCGCTTGTCCACAACACAGAACATGTGTGTAGAGAGGGTCGTCTTGGCAGTGGGTCAAGCCTCTCTTCGGTTGTCATTAGTTACATGGAACACATCAACATATAAAACACATACACATCAACAGCTACTTCTGGTACTTCAAATAAATATTTATAACTAACCAGCCAGCTAGCAACCGAGAGAGACAGAGAGAGAGAGAGAGAGACAGAGAGCGACTGAGAGAGAGAGAGAGAAAGAGAGAGAGACCGAGAGAAAGAGAGAGAGAGACAGAGAGAGAGACAGAGAGAGAGACAGAGAGAGAGAGAGAGAGACAGAGAGAGAGACAGAGAGAGAGACAGAGAGAGAGATCGAGAGAGAGAGAGAGAGAGAGAGACAGAGAGCGACCGAGAGAGAGAGAGAGAAAGAGAGACCAAGAGAGAGACAGACAGAGAGAGAGAGAGACAGAGATCGAGAGAGAGAGAGAGAGAGAGAGAGAGACACACACAGAGACACACACACAGACACAAGGCAGCAGCAGTGGCTACAGGTCTCTTAAAGGAACTGTCCAGTGTTTCCAGATTGCTTTCCAAAAACGGATGTGTGACATCATCCTATATGAGGAAATAGCGAGCCAACAGTCTGTTTCTCTCCAAGTTTCTGATTTAACCACAAATACAAGTATAAGATTAATCAACAACATTACGAGTTAACAGAATATGAACTTTAAAAACAAGTGAGATTTTCACTGGACAGTTCGTTTTGATGTAAATCAGCTAGAGACAGGTATTTACTGAAAGACCAAAGATATAGTTGGTGTGTGTGTAATTACACAATCAGAACATCTGCAGTACAGTCACGTATTACGCTCTGTAACACAGCTGTCAGGATATAGCGAAACACCGAAAGGTCCACTCTCCCACGCTCTCACACACACACACACACACGCTCTCACACACACGCTCTCACACACACACGCTCACACACACGCTCACACACACGCTCACACACACGCTCTCACACACACAAACACACACAAACACACGCTCTCACACACACAAACACACGCTCTCACACACACACACGCTCTCACACACACACACGCTCTTACACACACACACGCTCTCACACACACACACGCTCTCACACACACACTCACACACACACGCTCACACACACACGCTCACACACACACGCTCACACACACACGCTCACACACACACGCTCACACACCAAGTTATGTAATCTAGGAATTAGGTGAACTTGCTCCGTCACTATCACCCACCCCATGTGTACTGTCTCTGACCTCTACCTTCTGACCTCTACCCTCTGACCTCTACCCTCTGACCTCTACCCTCTGACCTCTACCCTCTGACCTCTACCCTCTGGCAGCCAGAGAACCAGAGAAGGGGGGGAGAGGAGGGTGAAGCCCAGTAGAGGAGCAGTTGTCTGGGCCACACAGAGAGGAGACCCTCCCCCCCGTCTCACACATCCCCTGGAGGAGCTGCACCGGGACCAGAGCCAACTTTTCACCAGAGTTGGCACCCTATTCCCTAGATAGTGCACTACTTTGACCAGAGTTGGCACCCTATTTCCTATATAGTGCACTACTTCTGTCCAGGGAATCTGGTGAAAGGTAGTGCAGTACACAGGGAATAGGGTGCAATTTGTTTTTCATTTAATCAATATTGAAGCCAAATGTCGAAATCTGTTTTTATATCCGTCAACTGGTTGGTGGCTTGTCTGGTGAAAAGTCGCACAGACAGAGACACACACACACAGAGACACACACACACACACACACACACACACACACACACACACACACACACACACACAGAGACACACACACACAGAGACACACACACACAGAGACACACACACACAGAGACACACACACACACACACACACACACACACACACACACACACACACACACACACACACAGAGACACACACACACAGAGACACACACACACACACACACACACACACACACACACACACACACACACACACACACACACACACACACACACACACACACACACACACACACAGAGAGACACACACACACAGAGACACACACACAGACAGAGACACACACACAGACAGAGACACACACACAGACAGAGACACACACACACACACACATACATACACACACTAACACACACACACACACTAGAATTGTCATGAAACCAGACTCTTTACTTCCATAGCGATAACAGGTTGAGTATCACGATACTCCGTACCAACACTATACCAAAAACATCCACTATTATTTTATCCTGCTGATCGACAACGTTTGCATAGAAGTACTAAATGTCTTCTTTTATAAAAAGAGGACGCTGTCTCTTTAAGACCCAGGACCGACTTCATTCATGGAGGTACAGAGAGGGAGGGAGAGAGAGATGATCAAGTGAATGAATAACGTTTCTGGTGACAATCAGCTTTGAAAAGCAGCATATTTAGCATTATGGTTGGTATATTATCACACAGTACTTGGAATAGTGAATGATAGCTTTAGCTGTTAGCTTTAGCTGTTAGCATTAGCTGTTAGCTTTAGTGGTCAGCTAGCAAGGAAAGTTAGCCTATAAAGCTGGAAGCTACCGCTATCTTCTAGCATTGTCAAGTTATTCTGTATGGACATTGTTTTGCGAACAGTAATTAACACTTTCAACATTTCTACAAGTGTGTAAAGGGGACATGGGGCTGCGCTGATAGACTCGATCCTCTCTCAGATCAGCAGACGACATGAGACGCACGCGTTTGACAGAAGTTCCCGAAAGTTAAAAAATATATATATATATAGTACTGAACCGTTACTCATGTTATGGTATCGAAAAAGCCGAGAAGTTTCGGAATACTGAGTAACACTGACACACACACTTCCTGTCCCCTCCCTGTGACTGTGGCGCGAAACAGGAAGGAAGTCCACTTCCTCTCTGACAGACACACCCCAATGAGACACATACACAGTCTTGTACAACTAACCTTGTGGGGACACATAATTCAGACCCATTCTAAATCATATTTTGCCTAATCCTAACTCTAACTCAAACCCTAACCCTAACTCTAATCCTAACTCTAACCCCCTAGAATTAGAATTTGACCTTGTGAGGACCTCTGGTACAGTTAAACACATCTACACACACACACACACACACACACACACACACACACACACACACACACACACACACACACACACACACACACACACAGTCTCTCTCTCACTTTCTCAGTGTAGATTGGTGTAGAATCGGCCAAAAGGCCACATGGAAAGTTGAAGGAATGTTGGAGCAAATTATAGTAGTTACAGACTGATGAACAGTCCTCTCCCTCCCTCCCACACACACACACACACACACACACACACACACACACACACACACACACACACACACACACACACACACACACACACACACACACACACACACACACACACACACACACACACACACACACACACACACACACACACACACACACACACAGTGACGCACACAGTGACACACACAGTGACACACACAGTGACACACACAGTGACACACACCAACGAACACAAACACATACAGTGTCATCATACCACTGGCTGTGATACCACTAACAGTCAGTAACACACAGAGCTGTGATACCACTAACAGTCAGTAACACACAGAGCTGTGATACCACTAACAGTCAGTAACACACAGAGCTGTGATACCAGTCAGTAACACACAGAGCTGTGATACCACTAACAGTCAGTAACACACAGAGCTGTGATACCACTAACAGTCAGTAACACACAGAGCTGTGATACCAGTCAGTAACACACAGAGCTGTGATACCACTAGCAGTCAGTAACACACAGAGCTGTAATGTCAGTAACACACAGAGCTGTGATACCACTAACAGTCAGTAACACACAGAGCTGTGATACCAGTCAGTAACACACAGAGCTGTGATACCACTAACAGTCAGTAACACACAGAGCTGTGATACCACTAACAGTCAGTAACACACAGAGCTGTGATACCAGTCAGTAACACACAGAGCTGTGATACCAGTCAGTAACACACAGAGCTGTGATACCAGTCAGTAACACACAGAGCTGTGATACCAGTCAGTAACACACAGAGCTGTGATACCAGTCAGTAACACACAGAGCTGTGATACCAGTCAGTAACACACAGAGCTGTGATACCAGTCAGTAACACACAGAGCTGTGATACCAGTCAGTAACACACAGAGCTGTGATACCAGTCAGTAACACACAGAGCTGTGATACCACTAACAGTCAGTAACACACAGAGCTGTGATACCACTAACAGTCAGTAACACACAGAGCTGTGATACCACTAACAGTCAGTAACACACAGAGCTGTGATACCACTAACAGTCAGTAACACACAGAGCTGTGATACCACTAACAGTCAGTAACACACAGAGCTGTGATACCAGTCAGTAACACACAGAGCTGTGATACCAGTCAGTAACACACAGAGCTGTGATACCAGTCAGTAACACACAGAGCTGTGATACCAGTCAGTAACACACAGAGCTGTGATACCACTAACAGTCAGTAACACACAGAGCTGTGATACCACTAACAGTCAGTAACACACAGAGCTGTGATACCACTAACAGTCAGTAACACACAGAGCTGTGATACCACTAACAGTCAGTAACACACAGAGCTGTTATACCACTAACAGTCAGTAACACACAGAGCTGTGATACCACTAACAGTCAGTAACACACAGAGCTGTGATACCACTAACAGTCAGTAACACACAGAGCTGTGATACCACTAACAGTCAGTAACACACAGAGCTGTGATACCAGTCAGTAACACACAGAGCTGTGATACCACTAACAGTCAGTAACACACAGAGCTGTGATACCACTAACAGTCAGTAACACACAGAGCTGTGATACCACGTACCGATGGTGTGGCGTAGCTCTTCACACAGACTGATGTGGGGAAGTTTCAACATCTCCTTCCATTTCTTACTGCGCCCATTCCTCTTCCCTCCTCCACCTAGACACACAGGGAGGGGGGGGGGGGGGGAGAGAGAGAGGGGAGAGAGAGGGAGAGAGAGGAGAGGAGGGGAGAAAGGGGGAGAGAGAGACAGAGACAGAGAGAGAGGAGGGGAGAGAGAGAGAGAGAGAGAGAGAGAGAGAGAGAGAGAGAGAGAGAGAGAGAAAGAGAGAGAGAGAGAGACAGAGAGAGAGACAGAGAGGGGAAACAGAGGTTAATTTACATTAGAGACATTTCTCATATCAGAAACACAAAAACATTTTAATCCAACATTATTTCACCATCCACATACTGACAGGGTAATCACAGGGTATAAACCACAACATCTAGCTGGTCCTTACATACTGACAGGGTAATCACAGGATATAAACCACAACATCTAGCTGGTCCTTACATACTGACAGGGTAATCACAGGATATAAACCACAACATCTAGCTGGTCCTTACATACTGACAGGGTAATCACAGGGTATAAACCACAACTCAGTGTGTGTGTCTGTGTGTACAGCTGGCTATTCTCATCACACACACACACACACACACACACACACACACACACACACAATGTTGAAAGGGTAGTGGGTCACAAAGACAGTCCGGGTTTGACCGTGAAACGACCCCAAAGTGTTCCAAGAAAAACACACGTCTTATTTAAGGGTATTTTAGTTGACCTTTCCCCTCTAGCGGAGGACAACGACCCCCTCGGGGGGGGACTAGTAGGGTCAGGGGTTAGAGATCAACAGCAGTGGTGTAAAGTACTTAAGTATAAATACTTATCTGTACTTTACTATTTATGGCAACGTTCACTACATTCCTAAAGAAGATCATGTACTTTCTACGCCGTACATTTTCCCCGAAACCCAAAAGTACTCGTTACATTTTGACAGGAAAATGGTCCAATTCACACACTCATCAAGAGAACATCCCTGGTCCTCCTTACTGCCTCTGATCTGGAGGACTCACTAAACAGAGAACATCCCTGGTCATCCCTACTGCCTCTGATCTGGAGGACTCACTAAACAGAGAACATCCCTGGTCATCACTACTGCCTCTGATCTGGAGGACTCACTAAACAGAGAACATCCCTGGTCATCACTACTGCCTCTGATCTGGAGGACTCACTAAACAGAGAACATCCCTGGTCATCCCTACTGCCTCTGATCTGGAGGACTCACTAAACAGAGAACATCCCTGGCCATCCCTACTGCCTCTGATCTGGAGGACTCACTAAACAGAGAACATCCCTGGTCATCCCTACTGCCTCTGATCTGGTCGTCTTACTAAACAGAGAACATCCCTGGTCATCCCTACTGCCTCTGATCTGGTCGTCTCACTAAACAGAGAACATCCCTGGTCATCACTACTGCCTCTGATCTGGAGGACTCACTAAACAGAGAACATCCCTGGTCATCCCTACTGCCTCTGATCTGGAGGACTCACTAAACAGAGAACATCCCTGGTCCTCCCTACTGCCTCTGATCTGGAGGACTCTCTAAACAGAGAACATCCCTGGTCATCCCTACTGCCTCTGATCTGGAGGACTCACTAAACAGAGAACACCCCTGGCCATCCCTACTGCCGCTGATCTGGAGGACTCACTAAACAGAGAACATCCCTGGTCATCCCTACTGCCTCTGATCTGGCGGACTCACTAAACAGAGAACATCCCTGGTCATCCCTACTGCCTCTGATCTGGAGGACTCACTAAACAGAGAACACCCCTGGCCATCCCTACTGCCTCTGATCTGGAGGACTCACTAAACAGAGAACATCCCTGGTCATCCCTACTGCCTCTGATCTGGCGGACTCACTAAACAGAGAACATCCCTGGTCATCCCTACTGCCTCTGATCTGGAGGACTCACTAAACAGAGAACATCCCTGGTCATCCCTACTGCCTCTGATCTGGAGGACTCACTAAACAGAGAACATCCCTGGTCATCCCTACTGCCTCTGATCTGGAGGACTCACTAAACAGAAAACATCCCTGGTCATCCCTACTGCCTCTGATCTGGAGGACTCACTAAACAGAGAACATCCCTGGTCATCCCTACTGCCTCTGATCTGGTCGTCTTACTAAACAGAGAACATCCCTGGTCATCCCTACTGCCTCTGATCTGGAGGACTCACTAAACAGAGAACATCCCTGGTCATCCCTACTGCCTCTGATCTGGAGGACTCACTAAACAGAGAACATACCTGGTCATCCCTACTGCCTCTGATCTGGAGGACTCACTAAACACATGCATAGTAAATGATGTCTTGGAATGTGTGTTGTGTGTTGGAATGTGCCCCTGGATATCAGTCCTCCCCCCCCAAAAATTAAATAGAATTGTGCTGTCTGGTTTGCTTCATAAAAGGAATTTGAAATCAATTATACTTTTGCTTTTGATACTTTAGTATATTTAAAACCAAATACTTTTAGACTTTTACTCAAGTAGTATTTTACTGGGTGACTTTTACTTTTTTCATTTTCTATTAAGGAATCTTTACTTTTACTCAAGTTTGAAAATGAGGTACTTATTCCACCACTGGTCATCAGACTCAGACTGGTGGTTCAGGGGTCAGAGGTCATCAGACTGGTGGTTCAGGGGTCAGAGGTCATCAGACTCAGACTGGTGGTTCAGGGGTCAGAGGTCATCAGACTGGTGGTTCAGGGGTCAGAGGTCATCAGACTGGTGGTTCAGGGGTCAGAGGTCATCAGACTGGTGGTTCAGGGGTCAGGGGTCATCAGACTGGTGGTTCAGGGGTTAGAGGTCATCAGACTGGTGGTTCAGGGGTTAGAGGTCATCAGACTGGTGGTTCAGGGGTCAGAGGTCATCAGACTGGTGGTTCAGGGGTCAGAGGTCATCAGACTGGTGGTTCAGGGGTCAGAGGTCATCAGACTGGTGGTTCGGGGGTCAGAGGTCATCAGACTGGTGGTTCAGGGGTCAGAGGTCATCAGACTGGTGGTTCAGGGGTCAGAGGTCATCAGACTGGTGGTTCGGGGGTCAGAGGTCATCAGACTGGTGGTTCAGGGGTCAGAGGTCATCAGACTGGTGGTTCAGGGGTCAGAGGTCATCAGACTGGTGGTTCAGGGGTCAGAGGTCATCAAACTGGCGGTTCAGGGGTCAGAGGTCATCAGACTGGTGGTTCAGGGGTCAGAGGTCATCAGACTGGCGGTTCAGGGGTCAGAGGTCATCAGACTGGTGGTTCAGGGGTCAGGGGTCATCAGACTGGTGGTTCAGGGGTTAGAGGTCATCAGACTGGTGGTTCAGGGGTTAGAGGTCATCAGACTGGTGGTTCAGGGGTCAGAGGTCATCAGACTGGTGGTTCAGGGGTCAGAGGTCATCAGACTGGTGGTTCAGGGGTCAGAGGTCATCAGACTGGTGGTTCAGGGGTCAGAGGTCATCAGACTGGTGGTTCAGGGGTCAGAGGTCATCAGACTGGTGGTTCTCCTATGACCCCCTCAGGTCATGACCCCCTCATAATCCTCTCTCTCTGTCTCTTTTTTTAAATTATTTATTTTACCTTTATTTAACTAGGCAAGTCAGTTAAGAACAAATTCTTATTTACAATGACGGCCTAGGAACAGTGGGTTAACTGCCTTGTTCAGGGGCAGAACGACAGATTTGTACCTTGTCAGCTCGGGGGATTCGATCTAGCAACCTTTCGGTTACAAGTCCAATGCTTTAACCACTAGGCTACCTGCCTCCTCTAACCACTAGGCTACCTGCCTCCTCTAACCACTAGGCTACCTGCCTCCTCTAACCACTAGGCTAGCTGCCTCCTCTAACCACTAGGCTAGCTGCCTCCTTTAACCACTAGGCTACCTGCCTCCTCTAACCACTAGGCTACCTGCCTCCTCTAACCACTAGGCTACCTGCCTCCTCTAACCACTAGGCTACCTGCCTCCTCTAACCACTAGGCTACCTGCCTCCTCTAACCACTAGGCTACCTGCCTCCCCTAACCACTAGTCTACCTGCCTCCTCTAACCACTAGTCTACCTGCCTCCTCTAACCACTAGGCTACCTGCCTCCTCTAACCACTAGGCTAGCTGCCTCCTCTAACCACTAGGCTAGCTGCCTCCTCTAACCACTAGGCTAGCTGCCTCCTCTAACCACTAGACTACCTGCCTCCCCTAACCACTAGGCTACCTGCCTCCCCTAACCACTAGGCTACCTGCCTCCCCTAACCACTAGGCTACCTGCCTCCCCTAACCACTAGGCTACCTGCCTCCCCTAACCACTAGGCTACCTGCCTCCCCTAACCACTAGGCTACCTGCCTCCCCTAACCACTAGGCTACCTGCCTCCTCTAACCACTAGGCTAGCTGCCTCCTCTAACCACTAGGCTACCTGCCTCCTCTAACCACTAGGCTACCTGCCTCCTCTAACCACTAGGCTAGCTGCCTCCTCTAACCACTAGTCTACCTGCCTCCTCTAACCACTAGGCTAGTTGCCTCCTCTAACCACTAGTCTACCTGCCTCCCCTAACCACTAGGCTACCTGCCTCCTCTAACCACTAGGCTAGCTGCCTCCTCTAACCACTAGGCTAGCTGCCTCCTCTAACCACTAGGCTACCTGCCTCCTCTAACCACTAGGCTAGTTGCCTCCTCTAACCACTAGTCTACCTGCCTCCCCTAACCACTAGGCTACCTGCCTCCTCTAACCACTAGGCTAGCTGCCTCCTCTAACCACTAGGCTAGCTGCCTCCTCTAACCACTAGGCTAGCTGCCTCCTCTAACCACTAGGCTAGCTGCCTCCTCTAACCACTAGGCTAGCTGCCTCCTCTAACCACTAGGCTAGCTGCCTCCTCTAACCACTAGTCTACCTGCCTCCTCTAACCACTAGGCTACCTGCCTCCTCTAACCACTAGGCTAGCTGCCTCCTCTAACCACTAGGCTAGCTGCCTCCTCTAACCACTAGGCTAGCTGCCTCCTCTAACCACTAGACTACCTGCCTCCTCTAACCACTAGTCTACCTGCCTCCTCTAACCACTAGGCTACCTGCCTCCCCTAACCACTAGGCTAGTTGCCTCCTCTAACCACTAGTCTACCTGCCTCCCCTAACCACTAGGCTACCTGCCTCCTCTAACCACTAGGCTAGCTGCCTCCTCTAACCACTAGGCTAGCTGCCTCCTCTAACCACTAGGCTAGCTGCCTCCTCTAACCACTAGGCTAGCTGCCTCCTCTAACCACTAGGCTAGCTGCCTCCTCTAACCACTAGGCTAGCTGCCTCCTCTAACCACTAGGCTAGCTGCCTCCTCTAACCACTAGGCTAGCTGCCTCCTCTAACCACTAGTCTACCTGCCTCCTCTAACCACTAGTCTACCTGCCTCCTCTAACCACTAGACTACCTGCCTCCTCTAACCACTAGACTACCTGCCTCCTCTAACCACTAGGCTAGCTGCCTCCTCTAACCACTAGGCTAGCTGCCTCCTCTAACCACTAGACTACCTGCCTCCTCTAACCACTAGGCTACCTGCCTCCTCTAACCACTAGTCTACCTGCCTCCTCTAACCACTAGTCTACCTGCCTCCTCTAACCACTAGTCTACCTGCCTCCTCTAACCACTAGACTACCTGCCTCCTCTAACCACTAGGCTAGTTGCCTCCTCTAACCACTAGGCTAGCTGCCTCCTCTAACCACTAGGCTAGCTGCCTCCTCTAACCACTAGGCTAGCTGCCTCCTCTAACCACTAGGCTAGCTGCCTCCTCTAACCACTAGGCTAGCTGCCTCCTCTAACCACTAGGCTAGCTGCCTCCTCTAACCACTAGGCTAGTTGCCTCCTCTAACCACTAGGCTAGCTGCCTCCTCTAACCACTAGGCTAGCTGCCTCCTCTAACCACTAGGCTAGTTGCCTCCTCTAACCACTAGGCTAGCTGCCTCCCCTAACCACTAGGCTACCTGCCTCCCCTAACCACTAGGCTAGCTGCCTCCTCTAACCACTAGGCTAGCTGCCTCCTCTAACCACTAGGCTAGCTGCCTCCCCTAACCACTAGGCTAGCTGCCTCCTCTAACCACTAGGCTAGCTGCCTCCTCTAACCACTAGACTACCTGCCTCCTCTAACCACTAGGCTACCTGCCTCCTCTAACCACTAGGCTAGCTGCCGCCCCTTTTCAAAACCCATTGGATGAGGTGGTCAGATGGCCTCAATAACTTCCCGAAAAACACAACTATTCACTGATAATCCGTCAATGCATTTGATCGCCCCGTCAGAGAGTTAATATAAACTAAGTTGTTTTAAAACGATTCATTTTCCCAACAGATTTGTCCTGATAACTGTTAGCCTCATATCTCCTGTATTATTAGAAAAAGACACGATATTGATCCTGTTGTTATTCACGTCAGCCGTTGTTATGGTTGAACTATCGTTGCTAATGTCAACATTGTAAGTGTCTATCTCAGGCTGTGCCAATAAAGTTTCCCTGGCGTCTTGAATTTTTTAAAACCCTCTAACGTTACTCTTTTAAAGTGTTTTTCATGTCTGTGTCCAAAATGGCAACCGTTTTCCATATGTAGTGCACTAGAGTCCTATGAGCCCTGGTCTAAAGTAGTGCACTAGAGTCCTATTGAATCTGGTCTAAAGTAGTGCACTAGAGTCCTATTGAACCTGGTCTAAAGTAGTGCACTAGAGTCCTATTGAACCTGGTCTAAAGTAGTGCACTAGAGTCCTATTGAACCTGGTCTAAAGTAGTGCACTAGAGTCCTATTGAACCTGGTATAAAGTAGTGCACTAGAGTCCTATGAGCCCTGGTCTAAAGTAGTGCACTAGAGTCCTATTGAACCTGGTCTAAAGTAGTGCACTAGAGTCCTATTAAACCTGGTATAAAGTAGTGCACTAGAGTCCTATGAGCCCTGGTATAAAGTAGTGCACTAGAGTCCTATGAGCCCTGGTCTAAAGTAGTGCACTAGAGTCCTATTGAACCTGGTCTAAAGTAGTGCACTAGAGTCCTATTGAACCTGGTCTAAAGTAGTGCACTAGAGTCCTATTGAACCTGGTCTAAAGTAGTGCACTAGAGTCCCATTGAACCTGGTCTAAAGTAGTGCACTAGAGTCCTATTGAACCTGGTCTAAAGTAGTGCACTAGAGTCCTATTGAACCTGGTCTAAAGTAGTGCACTAGAGTCCTATTGAACCTGGTCTAAAGTAGTGCACTAGAGTCCTATTGAACCTGGTCTAAAGTAGTGCACTAGAGTCCCATTGAACCTGGTCTAAAGTAGTGCACTAGAGTCCTATTGAACCTGGTCTAAAGTAGTGCACTAGAGTCCTATTGAACCTGGTCTAAAGTAGTGCACTAGAGTCCTATTGAACCTGGTCTAAAGTAGTGCACTAGAGTCCTATTGAACCTGGTCTAAAGTAGTGCACTAGAGTCCTATTGAATCTGGTCTAAAGTAGTGCGCTAGAGTCCTATTGAACCTGGTCTAAAGTAGTGCACCAGAGTCCTATTGAACCTGGTCTAAAGTAGTGCACCAGAGTCCTATTGAACCTGGTCTAAAGTAGTGCACTAGAGTCCTATTGAACCTGGTCTAAAGTAGTGCACTAGAGTCCTATTGAACCTGGTCTAAAGTAATGCACTAGGGTCCTATTGAACCTGGTCTAAAGTAGTGCACTAGAGTCCTAGTTAAATGAAGCCATGTTAGAGAAGAACACTGATCTCAGACCTGTCTAGTCAGGGGGGGGGGGGGGGGGGGAAGACAATATGTTCAGTGGTTGAGTTTGACAGAACAGACGACGAGAAACGTCTCTCATAATTAAGATCCTGTGGTCTCCAGAGGAAAGAGAGAAAGAGGGGAGGAGGGAGAGAGACACAGAGAGAGAGAGACACAGAGAGAGACATATATGAGAGAGAGAAAGAGAGCGAGAGAGCGAGAGAGCGAGAGAGAGAGAGAGAGAGAGGTGGAAACTGAGCTGCACTTCCTAACCTCCTGCCCAATGTATGACCATATTAGAGAGACATATTTCCCTCAGATTACACAGATCCACAAAGAATTCGAAAACAAAACCAATTATGATAAACTCCCATATCTACTGGGTGAAATTCCACAGTGTGCATCACAGCAGCAAGATTTGTGACCTGTTGCCACAAGAAAAGGGCAACCAGTGAAGAACAAACAGCATTGTAAATACAACCCATATTTATGCTTATTTATTTTAACTTGTGTGCTTTAACCATTTGTACATTGTTACAACACTGTATATATATATATATAATATAACATTTGTAATGTCTTTATTGTTTTGAAACTTCTGTATGTGTAATGTTTACTGTTAATTAGTTTTGTTTGACTTTTGTGTATTGTCTACCTCATTTGCTTTGGCAATGTTAACACATGTTTCCCATGCCAATAAAGCCCCTTGAATTTTGAGAGAGAGAGAGAGTGAGAGAGTGAGAGAGTGAGAGAGTGAGAGAGTGAGAGAGTGAGAGAGTGAGAGAGTGAGAGAGAGAGAGAGAGAGAGAGAGAGAGAGAGAGAGAGAGAGAGAGAGACACACACAAAACCGGGCACTGGGTCTATCTATCAGTATAGGCAGGTCAGCCACCAGACAGTCAGAACCGGGCACTGGGTCTATCTATCAGTATAGGCAGGTCAGCCACCAGACAGACAGAACCGGGCACTGGGTCTATCTATCAGTATAGGCAGGTCAGCCACCAGACAGACAGAACCGGGCACTGGGTCTATCTATCAGTATAGGCAGGTCAGCCACCAGACAGACAGAACCGTGCACTGGGTCTATCTATCAGTATAGGCAGGTCAGACACCAGACAGACAGTCAGAACCGGGCACTGGGTCTATCTATCAGTATAGGCAGGTCAGCAACCAGACAGACAGAACCGTGCACTGGGTCTATCTATCAGTATAGGCAGGTCAGCCACCAGACAGTCAGAACCGGGCACTGGGTCTATCTATCAGTATAGGCAGGTCAGACACCAGACAGACAGTCAGAACCGGGCACTGGGTCTATCTATCAGTATAGGCAGGTCAGCAACCAGACAGACAGAACCGGGCACTGGGTCTATCTATCAGTATAGGCAGGTCAGCCACCAGACAGACAGTCAGAACCGGGCACTGGGTCTATCTATCAGTATAGGCAGGTCAGCCACCAGACAGTCAGAACCGGGCACTGGGTCTATCTATCAGTATAGGCAGGTCAGCCACCAGACAGACAGAACCGGGCACTGGGTCTATCTATCAGTATAGGCAGGTCAGCCACCAGACAGACAGAACCGGGCACTGGGTCTATCTATCAGTATAGGCAGGTCAGCCACCAGACAGACAGAACCGGGCACTGGGTCTATCTATCAGTATAGGCAGGTCAGCCACCAGACAGACAGACAGAACCGGGCACTGGGTCTATCTTTCAGTATAGGCAGGTCAGACACCAGACAGACAGTCAGAACCGGGCACTGGGTCTATCTATCGGCAATCACAAGCTGTATTTCACAACGGAATGCTGTATCTCGCAATTTCTTGTCTTGCAATGTTACTCAACTTCATTAAAACAGAGGCTGTCATCAATGAATAGACTATAATATTCTACAGGCAACAGAGTGAAGAGAAATAGCAGGCCGGCCAGGGAGAGAGAGGGGAGCAGGCCGGCCAAGGAGAGAGAGAGGAGCGGGCCGGCCAGGGAGAGAGAGAGGAGCGGGCCGGCCAAGGAGAGAGAGAGGAGCGGGCCGGCCAGGGAGAGAGAGAGGAGCGGGCCGGCCAAGGAGAGAGAGAGGAGCGGGCCGGCCAGGGAGAGAGGGGAGCGGGCCAGCCAGGGAGAGAGAGGAGCGGGCCAGCCAGGGAGAGAGGGGAGCGGGCCAGCCAGGGAGAGAGAGGAGCGGGCCAGCCAGGGAGAGAGGGGAGCGGGCCAGCCAGGGAGAGAGGGGAGCGGGCCAGCCAGGGAGAGAGAGGGGAGCGGGCCAGCCAGGGAGAGAGAGAGGAGCGGGCCAGCCAGGGAGAGAGAGAGGAGCAGGCCGGCCAGGGAGAGAGAGAGGAGCGGGCCGGCCAGGGAGAGAGAGAGAGGAGCGGGCCGGCCAGGGAGAGAGAGAGGAGCGGGCCGGCCAGGGAGAGAGAGGAGCAGGCCGGCCAGGGAGAGAGAGAGGAGCGGGCCGGAGAGAGAGAGGAGCGGGCCAGCCAAGGAGAGAGAGAGGAGCGGGCCAGCCAGGGAGAGAGAGAGGAGCAGGCCGGCCAGGGAGAGAGAGAGGAGCGGGCCGGCCAGGGAGAGAGAGAGGAGCGGGCCGGAGAGAGAGAGGAGCGGGCCAGCCAAGGAGAGAGAGAGGAGCGGGCCAGCCAGGGAGAGAGAGAGGAGCGGGCCGGCCAGGGAGAGAGAGAGGAGCGGGCCGGCCAGGGAGAGAGAGAGAGGAGCGGGCCAGTCAGGGAGAGAGAGAGAGGAGCGGGCCAGTCAGGGAGAGAGAGAGAGGAGCGGGCCAGTCAGGGAGAGAGAGAGCAGCGGGCCGGCAGAAAGAACCGTGCTCACATGTCTTGGTAATCTGGATCTCTTATATTCCCCTAAAGCCTCTTTTTTAATGTTGTGGGGAAAAAACACATTGTCCATCCACAGACACACAGGCATGCACGCCCACGCACACACACACACACACACACACACACACACACACACACACACACACACACACACACACACACACACACACACAGTAAACAAATTCCACTGTAACTGCAAGCTGCCTGGAGAGACTTCCTGCTTAGAGAGGAATACAGGTCTGATCAGTCTACTGTCTACGAGAGGGAAGGAGAGAGAGAGAGGGGGGGGTGGAGAGAGAGAGGGGGGGGTGGAGAGAGAGAGAGGGGGGGGGTGGAGAGAGAGAGAGGGGGCGGGGGGGGAGAGAGAGAGAGAGAGAGGGAAGGCGAGAGACCGAGAGAGAGGGGGGAGGGAAGGCGAGAGAGAGAGAGGGGGGAGGGAGGGAAGGCGAGAGACAGAGAGAGAGGGGGGAGGGAAGGCGAGAGACAGAGAGAGAGGGGGGAGGGAAGGCGAGAGACAGAGAGAGAGGGGGGAGGGAAGGCGAGAGACAGAGAGAGAGGGGGGAGGGAAGGCGAGAGACCGAGAGAGGGGGGGGAGGGAAGGCGAGAGACCGAGAGAGAGGGGGGAGGGAAGGCGAGAGACCGAGAGAGAGAGGGGGGAGGGAAGGCGAGGGACCGAGAGAGAGGGGGGAGGGAAGGCGAGAGACAGAGAGAGAGGGGGGAGGGAAGGCGAGAGACAGAGAGAGAGGGGGGAGGGAAGGCGAGAGACAGAGAGAGAGGGGGGAGGGAAGGCGAGAGACCGAGAGAGAGGGGGGAGGGAAGGCGAGAGACCGAGAGAGAGGGGGGAGGGAAGGCGAGAGACCGAGAGAGAGGGGGGAGGGAAGGCGAGAGACCGAGAGAGAGGGGGGAGGGAAGGCGAGAGACCGAGAGAGAGGGGGGAGGGAAGGCGAGAGACCGAGAGAGAGGGGGGAGGGAAGGCGAGAGACCGAGAGAGAGGGGGGAGGGAAGGCGAGAGACAGAGAGAGAGGGGGGAGGGAAGGCGAGAGACAGAGAGAGAGGGGGGAGGGAAGGCGAGAGACAGAGAGAGAGGGGGGAGGGAAGGCGAGAGACAGAGAGAGAGGGGGGAGGGAAGGCGAGAGACAGAGAGAGAGGGGGGAGGGAAGGAAGGAGAGACCGAGAGAGAGGGGGGAGGGAAGGCGAGAGACAAAGAGAGAGGGGGGAGGGAAGACGAGAGACCGAGAGAGAGGGGGGAGGGAAGGCGAGAGACCGAGAGAGAGGGGGGAGGGAAGGCGAGAGACAAAGAGAGAGGGGGGAGGGAAGACGAGAGACAGAGAGAGAGGGGGGAGGGAAGGCGAGAGACAGAGAGAGAGGGGGGAGGGAAGGCGAGAGACCGAGAGAGAGGGGGGAGGGAAGGCGAGAGACCGAGAGAGAGGGGGGAGGGAAGGCGAGAGACAAAGAGAGAGGGGGGAGGGAAGACGAGAGACCGAGAGAGAGGGGGGAGGGAAGGCGAGAGACCGAGAGAGAGAGGGGGGAGGGAAGGCGAGGGACCGAGAGAGAGGGGGGAGGGAAGGCGAGAGACAGAGAGAGAGGGGGGAGGGAAGGCGAGAGACAGAGAGAGAGGGGGGAGGGAAGGCGAGAGACAGAGAGAGAGGGGGGAGGGAAGGCGAGAGACAGAGAGAGAGGGGGGAGGGAAGGCGAGAGACAGAGAGAGAGGGGGGAGGGAAGGCGAGAGACACAGAGAGAGGGGGGAGGGAAGGCGAGAGACCGAGAGAGAGGGGGGAGGGAAGGCGAGAGACAGAGAGAGAGGGGGGAGGGAAGGCGAGAGACAGAGAGAGAGGGGGGAGGGAAGGCGAGAGACAGAGAGAGAGAGGGGGGAGGGAAGGCGAGAGACAGAGAGAGAGGGGGGAGGGAAGGCGCGAGACAGAGAGAGAGGGGGGAGGGAAGGCGAGAGACAGAGAGAGAGGGGGGAGGGAAGGCGAGAGACAGAGAGAGAGGGGGAGGGAAGGCGAGAGACAGAGAGAGAGGGGGGAGGGAAGGCGAGAGAGAGAGAAAGAGGGAAGGCGAGAGACAGAGAGAGAGGGGGGAGGGAAGGCGAGAGACAGAGAGAGAGGGGGGAGGGAGGGAAGGAGAGAGAACAGAGACAGAAAGGGAAAGTGGAGGATGGGAGAGAGAATCTGGAGGTAGTAGGTTTAGTCTGACGGGTTCACTTCCTATCAGAGACCCAACTCATCTACACACACTGCCACACACACACACACACACCTTCTGAAACCATGTCACACACACTGTCACACACACACCTTCTGAAACCATGTCACACACACTGTCACACACTGTCACACACACACTGTCACACACACACCTTCTGAAACCATGTCACACATTTCATATTAAACTGTGTCATAAAACTAATTACTTTTGAGGCAACATTTGATTGGCATGTTGTTACGTAACACTGTGGTCATTACTAAGCAGCGAGCGTTTTAGTTACTACTGAACACAACAGGAATAGTGACTGTCCTTTATTCCACTTATGTCATGACTCCATTATGGGATGGCAGGTAGCCTAGTGGTTAGAGCGTTGGACTAGTAACCTGAAAGGTTGCTGGATTGAATCTCCGAGCTGACAAGGTAAAAATCTGTCGTTCTGCCCCTGAACAAGGCAGTTAACCCACTGTTCCCCTGAACAAGGCAGTTAACCCACCGTTCCCCTGAACAAGGCAGTTAACCCACTGTTCCCCTGAACAAGGCAGTTAACCCACTGTTCCCCTGAACAAGGCAGTTAACCCACTGTTCCCCTGAACAAGGCAGTTAACCCACTGTTCCCCTGAACAAGGCAGTTAACCCACCGTTCCCCTGAACAAGGCAGTTAACCCACCGTTCCCCTGAACAAGGCAGTTAACCCACTGTTCCCCTAAACAAGGCAGTTGACCCACCGTTCCCCTGAACAAGGCAGTTAACCCACTGTTCCCCTGAACAAGGCAGTTAACCCACTGTTCCCCTGAACAAGGTAGTTAACCCACTGTTCCCCTGAACAAGGCAGTTAACCCACTGTAACGGTCTAACCTCATGTTGAGGTCGTTCCACGTCCCTCATTATCAACACCAACACCACCAATATAGCAGGCTCCTATATGCCTATGTGGTGGCCCTGAGGCAGGCTCCTATATGCCTCTGTAGTGGCCCTGAGGCAGGCTCCTATATGCCTCTGTGGTGGCCCTGAGGCAGGCTCCTATATGCCTCTGTAGTGGCCCTGAGGCAGGCTCCTATATGCCTCTGTGGTGGCCCTGAGGCAGGCTCCTATATGCCTCTGTGGTGGCCCTGAGGCAGGCTCCTATATGCCTCTGTGGTGGCCCTGAGGCAGGCTCCTATATGCCTCTGTAGTGGCCCTGAGGCAGGCTCCTATATACTTCTGTAGTGGCCCTGAGGCAGGCTCCTATATGCCTCTGTAGTGGCCCTGAGGCAGGCTCCTATATGCCTCTGTAGAGGCCCTGAAGCAGGCTCCTACAGAGGCCATGAGGCAGGCTCCTGTATGCCTCTGTAGTGGCCCTGAGGTAGGCTCCTACAGAGGCCCTGAGGCAGGCTCCTGTATGCCTCTGTGGTGGCCCTGAGGCAGGCTCCTACAGAGGCCCTGAGGCAGGCTCCTGTATGCCTCTGTAGTGGCCCTGAGGCAGGCTCCTATATGCCTCTGTAGTGGCCCTGAGGTAGGCTCCTACAGAGGACCTGAGGCAGGCTCCTGTATTTTTTTCATTTCACCTTTATTTAACCAGGTAGTCTAGTTGAGAACAAGTTCTCATTTACAAATGCGACCTGGCCAAGATAAAGCATAGCAGTTCGACACATACAACAACACAGAGTTACACATAAACAAACGTACAATCAATAATACGGTAGAAAAGTCTATATACAGTGTGCAAATGAGGTAAGGGAGGTAAGGCAATAAAAAGGCCACGGTGGCAGGTAATTAAAATATAGCAAATAAACACTGGAATGGTAGAATGTGCAGAAGAAGAATGTGCAAGTAGAGATACTGGGGTGCAAAGGAGCAAGATAAATAAATAAATACAGTATGGGGATGAGGTAGTTGGATGGGCTGTTTACAGATGGGCTATGTACAGGTGCAGTGATCTGTGAGCTGCTCTGACAGCTGGTGCTGAAAGCTAGTGAGGGAGATATGAGTCTCCAGCTTCAGTGATTTTTGCAGTTCGTTCCAGTCATTGGAAGCAGAGAACTGGAAGGAAATGTGGCCAAAGGAAGAATTGGCTTTGGGTGTGACCAGAAAGATATATCTGCTGGAGCGCGTGCTACAGGTGGGTGCTACAGGTGCGTGCTGCTATGGTGACCAGTGAGCTGAGATAAGGGGTGACTTTACCTAGCAGAGACTTGTAGATGACCTGGAGCCAGTGGGTTTGGCAACGAGAGACCCGGGTTAGACATTTCTTCCGTGAGAGACCCGGGTTAGACATTTCTCCCGTGAGAGACCCGGGTTAGTCACCTTCTCCCGTGAGAGACCCTGGTTAGACACCTTCTCCCGTGAGAGACCCGGGTTAGACACCTTCTCCCGTTAGAGACCCGGGTTAGACACCTTCTCCCGTGAGAGACCCGGGTTAGACACCTTCTCCCGTGAGAGACCCGGGTTAGACACCTTCTCCCGTGAGAGACCCGGGTTAGACACCTTCTCCCGTGAGAGACCCGGGTTAGACACCTTCTCCCGTGAGAGACCCGGGTTAGCCACCTCTCCCGTGAGAGACCCGGGTTAGACACTTCTCCCGTGAGAGACCCGGGTTAGACACCTTCTCAGAAGTCTTCCCTCAGATAACACTGCGTGACTGGGTCGTGTTCCAGAGGCACCAGAAGGTACAAAAACAGGGTGGGAACTTCCTGGACCTGTCCAATAAGAAACACTATTTAAAACATTTCCCTTGCATGACCTAATGAACAGGACCCTGGCTGTGGTGTTAGCCTGCATTTATTAGCCTTGCAGTCTTAGGCTAGCTAACACTTGTTCTCAACGTGTGTGTGTGTGTGTGTGTGTGTGTGTGTGTGTGTGTGTGTGTGTGTGTGTGTGTGTGTGTGTGTGTGTGTGTGTGTGTGTGTGTGTGTGTGTGTGTGTGTACAGTAGGGTGTTTCCTGTGAATGACGCCTGTAAAACGCACTGCTTTGTGACGGCTCCCTTCGTGTGGTTCCCTTCCTACAGTTATTAGACCCACAAAATGGGCTGTGACTGGGGAACTGTGACGCATGTGTTGCGTATGTAGCGTTAAGCAGCTACCGCTAGCTCCAACCACATCTGTTGTGTATTTAGCATTAGCGGCTACCACTAACTCCAACCACATCTGTTGCGTATGTAGCGTTAGCGGCTACCGCTAGCGCCAACCACATGCGATGCGAATGTAGCATTAGCAGCTAGGCTATGCAGCTAGGTTAGCGTCTTGGCTGACTCGGCCTAAATGGGCATATTTTAACATTGTGTGAACATCCCAAGGTTGGCTCTGCCAGCTAGCTTATTAAATGTTTTAGAGTCTATTTGTAAAAGCGACCATCTGGCATGCTGTTATTATACTGTACTGTGTTTAAATGGCTTGAGCGTCCCCCAAATGACTCTAGTCCCTATGTAGTGCACTACTTTTGACCAGGGCCTATAGGAAGGGAGTAGGGGGACGCGGTCTGTTATTTTTTCCGATCCAGATACAGGCCTAATAATGTTTGTTTTTTTATATAAAAATATATTTTGAGATGTGAAGTGTTTTACAACATCACTCAGCTGTGCAGACACCCAGACCCCTCCGTGCACTACACAGATCCCCCCTCCAAGTACTACACAGATCCCCCCTCCGTGCACTACACAGATCCCCCCTCCGTGCACTACACAGATCCCCCTCCAAGTACTACACAGATCCCCCCTCCGTGCACTACACAGATCCCCCTCCAAGTACTACACAGATCCCCCCTCCAAGTACTACACAGATCCCCCCTCCGTGCACTACACAGATCCCCCTCCAAGTACTACACAGATCCCCCCTCCGTGCACTACACAGATCCCCCCTCCGTGCACTACACAGATCCCCCTCCCCTCTGTGCACTACACAGATCCCCCTCCCCTCTGTACACTACACAGATCCCCCCTCCCCTCTGTACACTACACAGATCCCCCCTCTGTACACTACACAGATCCCCCCTCCGTGCACTACACAGATCCCCCTCCCCCTCTGTACACTATACAGATCCCCCTCCCCCTCTGTACACTATACAGATCCCCCTCCCCCTCTGTACACTATACAGATCCCCCTCCCCCTCTGTACACTATACAGATCCCCCCTCTGTACACTACACAGATCCCCCCTCTGTACACTACACAGATCCCCCCTCTGTACACTACACAGATCCCCCCTCTGTACACTACACAGATCCCCCCTCTGTACACTACACAGATCCCCCCTCTGTACACTACACAGATCCCCCCTCTGTACACTACACAGATCCCCCCTCTGTACACTACACAGATCCCCCCTCCCCCTCTGTACACTACACAGATCCCCCCTCCCCCTCTGTACACTACACAGATCCCCCCTCCCCCTCTGTACACTATACAGATCCCCCTCCCCCTCTGTACACTATACAGATCCCCCTCCCCCTCTGTACACTATACAGATCCCCCCTCTGTACACTACACAGATCCCCCCTCTGTACACTACACAGATCCCCCCTCTGTACACTACACAGATCCCCCCTCTGTACACTACACAGATCCCCCCTCCCCCTCTGTACACTACACAGATCCCCCTCCCCCTCTGTGCACTACACAGATCCCCCCTCCCCCTCTGTGCACTACACAGATCCCCCCTCCCCCTCTGTGCACTACACAGATCCCCCCTCCCCCTCTGTGCACTACACAGATCCCCCCTCCCCCTCTGTACACTACACAGATCCCCCTCCCCTCTGTACACTACACAGATCCCCCTCCCCTCTGTACACTACACAGATCCCCCTCCCCTCTGTACACTACACAGATCCCCCTCTGTGCACTACACAGATCCCCCCTCCCCCTCTGTACACTACACAGATCCCCCCTCCCCCTCTGTGCACTACACAGATCCCCCCTCTGTACACTACACAGATCCCCCCTCCCCCTCTGTACACTACACAGATCCCCCCTCCCCCTCTGTGCACTACACAGATCCCCCCTCCCCCTCTGTGCACTACACAGATCCCCCCTCCCCCTCTGTGCACTACACAGATCCCCCCTCCCCCTCTGTACACTACACAGATCCCCCTCTGTGCACTACACAGATCCCCCCTCCCCCTCTGTACACTACACAGATCCCCCCTCCCCCTCTGTGCACTACACAGATCCCCCCTCTGTACACTACACAGATCCCCCCCCCCCTCTGTACACTACACAGATCCCCCCTCCCCCTCTGTGCACTACACAGATCCCCCCTCCCCCTCTGTGCACTACACAGATCCCCCCTCCCCCTCCAAGCACTACACAGACCCCTCCCCCTCCAAGCACTACACAGACCCCTCCAAGCACTACACAGAACCCTCCCCCTCCAAGCACTACACAGACCCCTCCAAGCAGTACACAGAACCCTCCCCCTCCAAGCAGTACACAGACCCCTCCCCCTCCAAGCACCAGGGGTGGAAAAAGTACCCAATTGTCAAACTTGAGTAAAAGTAAAGATACCTTAATAGAAAATGACAAAAGTAAAAGTCACCAGGAAAATACTACTTGAGTAAAAGTATTTGATTTTAAATGTACTTGAGTATCAAAAGTATAAATAATGTTTTATTCCTTATAATAAGCAAACCAGACGACACAATGTTTTTAATGTATGGATATCCAGGGGCACATTCCAACACTCAGACATCATTTACTAAGCATGGTGTTTAGTGAGTCCTCCAGATCAGAGGCAGTAGGGATGACCAGGGATGTTCTCTTGATAAGTATGTGAATTGGACAATTTCCTGTCCTGCTGAGCATTCAAAATGTAACCAGTACTTTTGAGTGTCAAGGAAAATGTAAGGTGTAAAAAGTACATTATTTTCTTTAGGAATGTAGTGAAGTAAAAGTTGTCAAAAATATAAATAGTAAAGTACAGATACCAACAAAAAATACTTTAGTAAAAATACTTGAAAGTACTTTCCACCACTGCCAAGTACCACCCAGATGTGCAGACACAAAGACTGTTCCACCAAGATAGCTAGCGATAGCTTCCTACAAGGGTCTGTCTGTCTTTCTGTGTGTGTGTGTGTGTGTGTGTGTGTGTTTTTCTCTAATCGTCTAGCCTGGCAGGAAGTTGGGTCAGCCCTGGTCCCCTCTGATCCAGGGTCGTCACGGTTATTACTATGTTAATTACTGTTGTTATAACCACAGATCTAGGACAAGTTTACCCTTATCACCAGAGGCAAGTCTTTCAAAGAAAGAAAGAATGAATGAATGAATGAATGGCCAAGTGTCAGTTATGAATCACAGAATATAAGTGTGTATCCCAAAATGCCATCTTATGCCCTATACAGTGCACATAGGGTGCCATTTGGGATACATACTAAGAGATACGCTACTGAGGCCCAGAGGTAAAGACCCCCTGGTCTAACAGGACGAGGTAAAGACCCCCTGGTCTAACAGGACGAGGTAAAGACCCCCTGGTCTAACAGGAGGAGGTAAAGACCCCCTGGTCTAACAGGCCGAGGTAAAGACCCCCGGTCTAACAGGCCGAGGTAAAGACCCCCCGGTCTAACAGGACGAGGTAAAGACCCCCCGGTCTAACAGGACGAGGTAAAGACCCCCCGGTCTAACAGGACGAGGTAAAGACCCCCCGGTCTAACAGGACGAGGTAAAGACCCCCCGGTCTAACAGGACGAGGTAAAGACCCCCCGGTCTAACAGGACGAGGTAAAGACCCCCCGGTCTAACAGGACGAGGTAAAGACCCCCCGGTCTAACAGGACGAGGTAAAGACCCCCCGGTCTAACAGGACGAGGTAAAGACCCCCCGGTCTAACAGGACGAGGTAAAGACCCCCCGGTCTAACAGGACGAGGTAAAAACCCCCCGGTCTAACAGGACGAGGTAAAGACCCCCCGGTCTAACAGGACGAGGTAAAGACCCCCCGGTCTAACAGGACGAGGTAAAGACCCCCCGGTCTAACAGGACGAGGTAAAGACCCCCTGGTCTGACAGGACGAGGTAAAGAACCCCTGGTCTAACAGGACGAGGTAAAGACCCCCTGGTCTAACAGGACGAGGTAAAGACCCCCTGGTGTAACAGGACGAGGTAAAGACCCCCTGGTCTAACAGGACGAGGTAAAGACCCCCTGGTCTAACAGGACGAGGTAAAGACCCCCTGGTCTAACAGGACGAGGTAAAGACCCCCTGGTCTAACAGGACGAGGTAAAGACCCCCTGGTCTAACAGGACGAGGTAAAGACCCCCTGGTCTAACAGGACGAGGTAAAGACCCCCTGGTCTAACAGGACGAGGTAAAGACCCCCTGGTCTAACAGGACGAGGTAAAGACCCCCTGGTCTAACAGGACGAGGTAAAGACCCCCTGGTCTAACAGGACGAGGTAAAGACCCCCTGGTCTAACAGGACGAGGTAAAGACCCCCTGGTTTAACAGGACGAGGTAAAGACCCCCTGGTCTAACAGGACGAGGTAAAGACCCCCTGGTCTAACAGGACGAGGTAAAGACCCCCTGGTCTAACAGGACGAGGTAAAGACCCCCTGGTCTAACAGGACGAGGTAAAGACCCCCTGGTCTAACAGGACGAGGTAAAGACCCCCTGGTCTAACAGGACGAGGTAAAGCCCCCCTGGTCTAACAGGACGAGGTAAAGCCCCCCTGGTCTAACAGGACGAGGTAAAGACCCCCTGGTCTAACAGGACGAGGTAAAGACCCCCTGGTCTAACAGGACGAGGTAAAGACCCCCTGGTCTAACAGGACGAGATGAAAGTGTGTCGTTACCTTTCTGAGTAAGTTGTCATGTCACAGAACTAGTACTGCTTCAACACACACACACACACACACACACACACACACACACACACACACACACACACACACACACACACACACACACACACACACACACACACACACACACACACAGTGGATGTATACTATAGTATTTTAAATCAATATTTGGATGATGAGGTACACTGAACAGGCCCATCAGTGTTTCCCCTAGAATATTCTACAGGTGGGGCAGATAGGTTCCCTAAAAGCAATATCCTGGTCCTCAGACAATAGAAACGGTCAACAGAAACCAATAGAAAGACGTTTGAACTCTTTATAGGCAGGGAGGCAGATACGGGCGATTGAAACCAGAATGAACCATAGGAACTACAAGTTGAGGTCAAACAAGCGGCAATAATGACAATGGTTGAGTCCCAAATGGCACCCTATACAGGGCACAGCTTTTGACCAGGACCCATAGGACTTTGGTCAAAAGTAGTGCACTATATAGGGAATAGGGTGCCATATAGGCTTGGGCAGTATACTGTATACCGGGGTATTTGGAAAAAGCCACAGGACATTTATTTTTTTTTTTTTGAATATGTCTAGCTACTATTTAATGAAATACCTGCAGTCAACTTGTGGAAAAACCTTAGAAGATAAAGCAGATGGTGTTCTTCGTCATTTCACCATGTCACACGTTTCATCGTGAAGCTTCACGGTGGTCCCCAGTCACGTGATGTTTTGTTTACAAGCACACGACGACGTCGACAAGAGACCGGAGCCTTGTGAGTCACAGCACGCTCCTGGTGAGCTAGTTACCTTATGGAATTCACAACAACAACAACATTGCCAGCTAGATAACTTAATAGTTAGCAGTTAACTGTCTAGAATGTGATAAACACTCTGCAGTTGTGCATTCGGTTCGCTAATTTAGTAACTAGTTAGCCTCTTCCAGTGGTTAGCCTCTTCCAGTGGTTAGCCTCTTCCAGTGGTTAGCCTCTTCCAGTGGTTAGCCTCTTCCAGTGGTTAGCCTCTTCCAGTGGTTAGCCTCTTCCAGTGGTTAGCCTCTTCCAGTGGTTAGCCTCTTACAAAATCAAGCTTCGCTTGGTAACAGCAGGGAGTCCCTTCCTGGATCAAGAGTAATGCTGTCTAATATTTGTTTCGTGCAGCAAACTGCCAGTAGCATTGTGTTCTGTGCAGCAAACTGCCAGTAGCATTGTGTTGTGTGCAGCAAACTGCCAGTAGCATTGTGTTGTGTGCAGCAAACTGCCAGTAGCATTGTGTTGTGTGCAGCAGACTGCCAGTAGCATTGTGTTCTGTGCAGCAAACTGCCAGTAGCATTGTGTTCTGTGCAGCAAACTGCCAGTAGCATTGTGTTGTGTGCAGCAAACTGCCAGTAGCATTGTGTTGTGTGCAGCAAACTGCCAGGAGCATTGTGTTGTGTGCAGCAAACTGCCAGTAGCATTGTGTTGTGTGCAGCAGACTGCCAGTAGCATTGTGTTGTGTGCAGCAAACTGCCAGTAGCATTGTGTTCTGTGCAGCAAACTGCCAGTAGCATTTTGGAGTTACTTGTATAGTTTAGGTCAGAGACCATAAAATGTTCGTATTGCGCTAATTAGCATTTGGTTAGCATTCTCTATGGGATTTTCCATGTATTTAGCATTGCTAACCTTCGGATTAAAGAGCCTCAGTGGAGTTTCAATAACAGCACCCCTTGTGTTTTGTATTGGTATTTATTATGAATCATGCCAAGGCAGCAGATACTCTTCCTGGGGGTTTATTATGGATCCCCATTAGTTCCTGCCAAGGCAGCAGCTACTCTTCCTGGGGTTTATTATGGATCACCATTAGTTCCTGCCAAGGCAGCAGCTACTCTTCCTGGGGTTTATTATGGATCCCCATTAGTTCCTGCCAAGGCAGCAGCTACTCTTCCTGGGGTTTATTATGGATCCCCATTAGTTCCTGCCAAGGCAGCAGCTACTCTTCCTGGGGTTTATTATGGATCCCCATTAGTTCCTGACAAGGCAGCAGCTACTCTTCCTGGGGTTTATTATGGATCCCCATTAGTTCCTGCCAAGGCAGCAGCTACTCTTCCTGGGGTATATTATGGATCCCCATTAGTTCCTGTCAAGGCAGCAGCTACTCTTCCTGGGGTTTATTATGGATCCCCATTAGTTCCTGCCAAGGCAGCAGCTACTCTTCCTGGGGTTTATTATGGATCCACATTAGTTCCTGTCAAGGCAGCAGCTACTCTTCCTGGGGTTTATTATGGATCCCCATTAGTTCCTGCCAAGGCAGCAGCTACTCTTCCTGGGGTTTATTATGGATCCCCATTAGTTCCTGCCAAGGCAGCAGCTACTCTGACTCAGAGGGGTTAAATACGGAAGACACATTTCAGTTGAATACATTCAGTTGGACAACTGACTGAGTATCCCCCCCCATTTTCCTTTCCCTCTTCCTGGGGTCCAAACACATTTAAAAGAACTTACGTATAGATAAACCAGTGCATCATGTAACATTGTTACACCATACTAAATGTATAACACCACCATACAACAACGTGTGTGTAGACTGTGTGTGCTAGTGAGTGTGTTCATGCGTCTCTTCCTGTGACTGTGAAGAGACCTCTGGTGGCATGTCTTGTGGGGTAGTCATGGGTGTCTGAGCTGTGTGCTAGTAGTTTAAACAGACCTCTGGTGGCATGTCTTGTGGGGTAGTCATGGGTGTCTGAGCTGTGTGCTAGTAGTTTAAACAGACAGCTCGGTACATTCAGCTTGTCAACACTTACAAAAACAAGTAGTGATGAAGTCAATCTCTATTCCACTTTGAGCCATGAGAGATTGACATGAATGTCATTAATGTTAGCTCTCCGTGTACTTTTAAAGGGCCGTGTACTTTTAAAGGGCCGTGTACTTTTAAAGGGCCGTGTACTTTTAAAGGGCCGTGTACTTTTAAAGGGCCGTGTACTTTTTATAGGGCCAGCCGTGCTGCACTGTTCTGAGCCAGAAACTAGGGCCTGTAGGACCTGCCTTGTTGATAGTGTTGTTAAGAAGGTAGAAACTAGGGCCTGTAGGACCTGCCTTGTTGATAGTGCTGTTAAGAAGGTAGAAACTAGGGCCTGTAGGACCTGCCTTGTTGATAGTGTTGTTAAGAAGGTAGAAACTAGGGCCTGTAGGACCTGCCTTGTTGATAGTGCTGTTAAGAAGGTATGAACTAGGGCCTGTGGAACCTGCCTTGTTGATAGTGCTGGTAAGAAGGTAGAAACTAGGGCCTGTAGGACCTGCCTTGTTGATAGTGCTGTTAAGAAGGTAGAAACTAGGGCCTGTAGGACCTGCCTTGTTGATAGTGCTGTTAAGAAGGTAGAAACTAGGGCCTGTAGGACCTGCCTTGTTGATAGTGCTGTTAAGAAGGTAGAAACTAGGGCCTGTAGGACCTGCCTTGTTGATAGTGCTGTTAAGAAGGTAGAAACTAGGGCCTGTAGGACCTGCCTTGTTGATAGTGCTGTTAAAAGAAGGCAGAGCATCGCTTTAATTACAAACAGTGGCAATATTACCCTAACATCCCCCAGTATGGCAAAAAGGTCAGTATGACAATCTGGATACCGGCCCCAAGCCTAGTGGCATATGGGAAATAACCCATTATCTCAAAGCTGAGAACATCTCCACATCCCTGAAACCACTTCCCCTTGAGGGTGTGGGTTGTTATTGTTGAAACCGGCGGTGCACTACAGACCCGACGGACGACACCCCTGACACCTTGTGAGAAAACCAACGCGGTTGACTGACTCGCCAGCGTCCTAAAAATGGCACCCTGTGTCCTTTATAGAGCAGGGTCCTTGGTCAAAAGTAGTGCACACTATAGGGAATAGGGTGCCAACTCTGGTCAAAAGTAGTGCACACTATAGGGATTAGGGTGACAACTCTGGTCAAAAGTAGTGCACACTATAGGGAATAGGGTGCCAACTCTGGTCAAAAGTAGTGCACACTATAGGGAATAGGGTGCGATTTCAGACACATGCCCTTGTGATGGGAACATACCACGTGGTTGATTGTCAGTCAGTCAAGAATCTTCTTGTTTCACAGAAGGAGAGGACATTAACCAGATATGACCTCATACTGAGACTGTTTCACAGAAGGAGAGGACATCTAACCAGATATGACACTCATACTGAGACTGTTTCACAGAAGGAGAGGACATCTAACCAGATATGACTCATACTGAGACTGTTTCACAGAAGGAGAGGACATCTAACCAGATATGACTCATACTGAGACTGTTTCACAGAAGGAGAGGACATTAACCAGATATGACTCATACTGAGACTATTTCACAGAAGGAGAGGACATTAACCAGATATGACTCATACTGAGACTGTTTCACAGAAGGAGAGGACATCTAACCAGATATGACTCATACTGAGACTGTTTCACAGAAGGAGAGGACATCTAACCAGATATGACTCATACTGAGACTGTTTCACAGAAGGAGAGGACATCTAACCAGATATGACTCATACTGAGACTGTTTCACAGAAGGAGAGGACATTAACCAGATATGACTCATACTGAGACTGTTTCACAGAAGGAGAGGACATCTAACCAGATATGACTCATTCTGAGACTGTTTCACAGAAGGAGAGGACATTAACCAGATATGACTCATACTGAGACTGTTTCACAGAAGGAGAGGACATTAACCAGATATGACTCATACTGAGACTGTTTCACAGAAGGAGAGGACATCTAACCAGATATGACTCATTCTGAGACTGTTTCACAGAAGGAGAGGACATTAACCAGATATGACTCATACTGAGACTGTTTCACAGAAGGAGAGGACATTAACCAGATATGACTCATACTGAGACTGGTTCACAGAAGGAGAGGACATCTAACCAGATATGACTCATACTGAGACTGTTTCACAGAAGGAGAGGACATCTAACCAGATATGACTCATACTGAGACTGTTTCACAGAAGGAGAGGACATCTAACCAGATATGACTCATACTGAGACTGTTTCACAGAAGGAGAGGACATTAACCAGATATGACTCATACTGAGACTGTTTCACAGAAGGAGAGGACATTAACCAGATATGACTCATACTGAGACTGTTTCACAGAAGGAGAGGACATCTAACCAGATATGACTCATACTGAGACTGTTTCACAGAAGGAGAGGACATTAACCAGATATGACTCATACTGAGACTGTTTCACAGAAGGAGAGGACATCTAACCAGATATGACTCATTCTGAGACTGTTTCACAGAAGGAGAGGACATTAACCAGATATGACTCATACTGAGACTGTTTCACAGAAGGAGAGGACATCTAACCAGATATGACTCATACTGAGACTGTTTCACAGAAGGAGAGGACATCTAACCAGATATGACTCATACTGAGACTGTTTCACAGAAGGAGAGGACATTAACCAGATATGACTCATACTGAGACTGTTTCACAGAAGGAGAGGACATTAACCAGATATGACTCATACTGAGACTGTTTCACAGAAGGAGAGGACATCTAACCAGATATGACTCATACTGAGACTGTTTCACAGAAGGAGAGGACATTAACCAGATATGACTCATACTGAGACTGTTTCACAGAAGGAGAGGACATCTAACCAGATATGACTCATTCTGAGACTGTTTCACAGAAGGAGAGGACATTAACCAGATATGACTCATACTGAGACTGGTTCACAGAAGGAGAGGACATTAACCAGATATGATGCTCATAGACTTGGGCTGTGGTTCAATTTATTTATTTTTTAAAGGACACACCCTATCCCCTCAACCCTCAAATTAAGTGGACACTTCGGATGGCGTCTGATGAGTATACACTTGCAGGGCAAGGGGCGAGGGAGGAGGGAATGATTTTTTATTATTTTTTTAAATGGACCGCTCTTGCCCGAAAATTCGCTGCTCGTTCATCCCGCGATGATTGTGTTTTCAGCCACCGGTGGCTTGTGGGTGCTTTATATGCGCTACAATCAATTATGATCGCATGTCTACTTATATTAACTATATAATTATTAGTATTACGCCTACTGTATGATAGCTTGCAAATTAATTCGAACTAACTAACATTAGCCTGCCTAGCTGGACCTTCTGAAGAACGAAAATGTTTTATTTCTACAATTTCCAAAAGATAACCAAACAAAAACATGTTTACTCTTTAACGAGACGTATTTGTGCCGTCATGTGCATTAGTAGCACAATTTATAACTTATTTGCATTTGTTTTTTACTTACACTTACGTATGTTGACCTCTCCATTGCTGTTGTTTTTAAGTTTTCGCAGACTTTTCTTAGCGGATATACAATCGTCACAAACTGAATTATGGGGAAGTTCAGGCTCCGGAGTGAACAGAATTGTACACTCGCAAACTCGACTAAAAACGAGGGCTGAGGGGCTTACGTTGTAAACTTCCCTTGCTTGGCTAATCATTTGGACCCCCTTCCAAGATGGCGACGGGGATTCCCCCAAGGGCATAAGGTGAGGGTGAGTGGACGAGGGTGTGTCTTTTAAGTGCTTGGACCGCAGCCTTGGTCATTACTGAGACTGTTTCACAGAAGGAGGAAACATCTAACCAGATACACTACATGACCAAAAGTATGTGGACACCTGCTCTTCCAACAGCTCATTCCAAAATCATGGGCATTAATATGGAGTTGGTCGTCCCCCTTTGCTGCTATAACAGCCTCCAGTCTTCTGGGGAAGGCTTTCCACTAGATGTTGGAACATTGCTGCGTGGACTTGCTTCCATTCAGCTACAAGAGCATTAGTGAGGTTGGGCACTGATGTTGGGCGATTAGGCCTGGCTCACAGTGGGGTTCCAATTCATCCCAAAGGTGTTCGATGGGGTTGAGGTCAGGGCTCTGTGCACCGGTCTCGACAAACCATTTCTGTATGGACCTCACTTTGTAAACGGGGGCATTGTCATATTGCAACAGGAAAGGGCCTTCCCCAAACTATTGCCACAAAGTTGGAAGCACAGAATCGCCTAGAATGTCATTGTATGCTGAAGCGTTAAGATGTCCCTTCCCTGGAACCATGAAAAACATCCCCAGACCATTATTTCTACTCCACCAAACTTTACAGTTGGCACTGTGCATTGGGGCAGGTAGCGTACTCTTGGCATCCGCCAAATAAAATTTGATTTGAAACCCAGATTCGTCCGTCAGACTGCCAGATAGTGAAACGTGATTCATCACTCCAGAGAACGCGTTTCCACTGCTCCAGAGTCCAATGGCGGCGAGCTTTACACCACTCCAGTTGGCGTTTGGCATTGCGCTTGGTGATTTTAGGCTTGTGTGCGGCTGCTCGGCCATGGAAACCCATTTCATGAAGCTCCCGACGAACAGTTCTTGTGCTGATGTTGTTTCCAGAGGCCGTTTGTAACTCGGTAGTGAGTGTTGCAACCGAGGACAGATGATTTTTACACTCTACGCGCTTCAGCACCTCGGTGGTCCCGTTCTGTGAGCTCGTGTGGTCTACCACTTTGCGGCTAAGCCGTTGTTGCTCCTAGATGTTGCCACTTCACAATAACAGCACTTACAGTTGACCGGGGGGAGCTCTAGCAGGGCAGAATGTTGACCATCTGACTTGGAAAGGTGGCATCCTATGACGGTGCCATGTTGAAAGTCACTGAGCTCTTCAAATAAGGCCATTCTACTTATAATGTTTGTTTATGGAGATTGCATGGCGGTGTGCTCGATCTTATACATCTGTCAGTAATGTGTGTGGCTGAAATAGCTGAATCTACTCATTTCAAGGGGTGTCTACACACACACACACACAGAGAGAGAGAGACAGAGAGAGAGACAGAGAGAGAGACAGAGAGAGAGACAGAGAGACAGAGACAGAGAGACAGAGAGACAGAGAGACAGAGAGACTGAGAGACTGAGAGACTGAGAGAGAGAGAGACAGAGAGAGAGAGAGATATGAGACATTGAGGATTATAAGAAATACTGCTTTGATGTCATACAAGCCAAACACCCATGAGTCCAAATGTCCATGACCCGACATCATATCCTGGGTTGTTCTGAACAGAGTCTGGCTACTGAGTGCACCTGAATACATTCATGACATCATATCCTGGGTTGTTCTGAACAGAGTCTGTCTACTGAGTGCACCTGAATACATTTATGACATCATATCCTGGGTTGTTCTGAACAGAGTCTGGCTACTGAGTGCACCTGAATACATTCATGACATCATATCCTGGGTGGTTCTGAACAGAGTCTGTCTACTGAGTGCACCTGAATCCATTCATGACATCATATCCTGGGTTGTTCTGAACAGAGTCTGGCTACTGAGTGCACCTGAATACATTCATGACATCATATCCTGGGTTGTTCTGAACAGAGTCTGTCTACTGAGTGCATTCACTACTCCTTTCTATACGCACCAGAATTACGCTCCGTTTCTCTGAATTACCTTTGTGAAAGCCTAACACTGTTAAGACTGTGTTTAATAACTTAGCTGGTCACCTAACACTGTTAAGACTGTGTTTAATAACTTAGCTGGTCACCTAACACTGTTAAGACTGTGTTTAATAACTTAGCTGGTCACCTAACACTGTTAAGACTGTGTTTAATAACTTAGCTGGTCACCTAACACTGTTAAGACTGTGTTTAATAACTTAGCTGGTCACCTAACACTGTTAAGACTGTGTTTAATAACTTAGCTGGTCACCTAACACTGTTAAGACTGTGTTTAATAACTTAGCTGGTCACCTAACACTGTTAAGACTGTGTTTAATAACTTAGCTGGTCATGTTGGCAAGAGAACATGCATTCAAAATCAGGCCCACCTGACCCAGAATGTGATTTATAAAATGGGTCTGTTTATTTTTGTAATGAGTTAACACCAACAGTAATGGTGTGATGGCGGAGATGCAGGGTTGTGTTCCTAATGAAACGACTACCAGGGTGTCAACTCTAGTTCCTGAACAGCACAGCCAAGAGAGCTAAAAAAAATGACCTTGTAGTTGAAGACTCTTCTTTGAGCCATACAAGTGCATTGAAATTGCTTAGGGACTGTGCACACTTTGGAGAGGTGTGAGGCCACTTGGAGACACCAGTTAGTCCTCTCACTGAAACCCACAGTCTGGAGAGGTGTGAGGCCACTTGGAGACACCAGTTAGTCCTCTCACTCAAACCCACAGTCTGGAGAGGTGTGTGTCCACTTGGAGACACCAGTTAGTCCTCTCACTGAAACCCACAGTCTGGAGAGGTGTGAGGCCACTTGGAGACACCAGTTAGTCCTCTCACTGAAACCCACAGTCTGGAGAGGTGTGAGGCCACTTGGAGACACCAGTTAGTCCTCTCACTGAAACCCACAGTCTGGAGAGGTGTGAGGCCACTTGGAGACACCAGTTAGTCCTCTCACTGAAACCCACAGTCTGGAGAGGTGTGTGTCCACTTGGAGACACCAGTTAGTCCTCTCACTGAAACCCACAGTCTGGAGAGGTGTGAGGCCACTTGGAGACACCAGTTAGTCCTCTCACTGAAACCCACAGTCTGGAGAGGTGTGAGGCCACTTGGAGACACCAGTTAGTCCTCTCACTGAAACCCACAGTCTGGAGAGGTGTGAGGCCACTTGGCGTCACCAGTTAGTCCTCTCACTCACGTGGATGTGGATTAAGGCAGCCCTCCGCACCTCTCCGATTCAGAGGGGTTGGGTTAAATGTAGAAGACACGTGTCAGTTGTACAACTGACCAGGAATCCCCCCCTTTCCCATTGCTTTATGTTGCACCTACCCCACATGTTCCAGGAATCCCCCCCTTTCCCATTGTTTTATGTTGCACCTACCCCACATGTTCCAGGAATCCCCCCCTTTCCCATTGCTTTATGTTGCACCTACCCCACATGTTCCAGGAATCCCCCCCCCCTTTCCCATTGTTTTATGTTGCACCTACCCCACATGTTCCAGGAATCCCCCCCTTTCCCATTGTTTTATGTTGCACCTACCCCACACGTTCCAGGAATCCCCCCCTTTCCCATTGTTTTATGTTGCACCTACCCCACATGTACCAGGAATCCCCCCCCCTTTCCCATTGCTTTATGTTGTACCTACCCCACATGTACCAGGAATCCCCCCCTTTCCCATTGTTTTATGTTGCACCTACCCCACATGTACCAGGAATCCCCCCCTTTCCCATTGTTTTATGTTGCACCTACCCATTTAACATTACATTTAAGTCATTTAGCAGACGCTCTTATCCAGAGCGACTTACAAATTGGTGCATTCACCTAATGACATCCAGTGGAACAGCCACTTTACAATAGTGCATCTAGATCTTTTAAGGGGGGGGGGGGGGGGGGGGGCAGAAGGATTGCTTTATCCTATCCTAGGTATTCCTTGAAGAGGTGGGGTTTCAGGTGTCTCCGGAAGGTGGTGATTGACTCCGCTGTCCTGGCGTCGTGAGGGAGTTTGTTCCACCATTGGGGTGCCAGAGCAGCGAACAGTTTTGACTGGGCTGAGCGGGAACTGTACTTCCTCAGTGGTAGGGAGGCGAGCAGGCCAGAGGTGGATGAACGCAGTGCCCTTGTTTGGGTGTAGGGCCTGATCAGAGCCTGAAGGTACTGAGGTGCCGTTCCCCTCACAGCTCCGTAGGCAAGCACCATGGTCTTGTAGCGGATGCGAGCTTCAACTGGAAGCCAGTGGAGAGAGCGGAGGAGCGGGGTGACGTGAGAGAACTTGGGAAGGTTGAACACCAGACGGGCTGCGGCGTTCTGGATGAGTTGTAGGGGTTTAATGGCACAGGCAGGGAGCCCAGCCAACAGCGAGTTGCAGTAATCCAGACGGGAGATGACAAGTGCCTGGATTAGGACCTGCGCCGCTTCCTGTGTGAGGCAGGGTCGTACTCTGCGGATGTTGTAGAGCATGAACCTACAGGAACGGGCCACCGCCTTGATGTTAGTACCCCACATGTACCAGGAATCCCCCCCCTTTCCCATTGCTTTATGTTGCACCTACCCCACATGTACCAGGAATCCCCCCCTTTCCCATTGTTTTATGTTGCACCTACCCCACATGTACCAGGAATCCCCCCCTTTCCCATTGTTTTATGTTGCACCTACCCCACATGTACCAGGAATCCCCCTTTCCCATTGTTTTATGTTGCACCTACCCCACATGTACCAGGAATCCCCCCCTTTCCCATTGTTTTATGTTGCACCTACCCCACATGTACCAGGAATCCCCCCCTTTCCCATTGTTTTATGTTGCACCTACCCCACATGTACCAGGAATCCCCCCATTTCCCATTGTTTTATGTTGCACCTACCCCACATGTACCAGGAATCCCCCCTTTCCCATTGTTTTATGTTGCACCTACCCCACATGTACCAGGAATCCCCCCCTTTCCCATTGTTTTATGTTGCACCTACCCCACATGTACCAGGAATCCCCCCCTTTCCCATTGTTTTATGTTGCACCTACCCCACATGTACCAGGAATATTCTCATGTTACTGAATGTATCGAAACGTATTTTTCACATTTCGTTATCAAAAAAACGCAGCGAAAACGTACAGTAAATGTAAAATGCACATAAAATCAACAGTGTAATGTTTTTGGATTCAGTCTTGTGTCAGGTGAACTGTTGTGTCCTAAACTTCGATCTAATAACGTTCCTATAAATCTCCAAAGTGTTCCCTTTCTACTGCTACCATGTTTATGCTTTTGATATTTATTCCGGTAAAAAAAAAACGCGTAAAGGGTTTAACAACACGAGGCTACGTTACAGTAGACATGTTTAACAGGGCCTGTGTGAACGCAACTAGAGTTCACCGTTTGACCTATTAACCCTTAGATTGTGACGTTGATGTGGGTTGCGTACAGACGCTGACTAGGTAATGTTCTGTGTTCCGTGCGTGCAGAGCGTAACTTAATAGAATTCTGTGTATTATGACACACGTACGTTGGTCAAATCAAAGATGATTAAAGGCTTGTACCACATTGTGACGTCCGCTGTCCAAATGTTGTTTTACATTGTTGCACTTCTCTCTATTCTACAATTAGCAAGCCAAGCCGCACACGTGATAAGAAACCATATTTATTAAATGTAACACAACCCCCCCCCAACAGAAGATACAATGTAGCTTAGTCCCTTCTCCCCTCACCGCTGTACTGACAACAAACTAACGACATCCTCTCTGTCCATCTTATAACCATATCCTCTACAACCAGGGGATATTCAACTCTTATCCTACGAGAGCGTTTCCCAAAAAGTCGGTGCACGTTTTGTTTGTTGTTGCCCGAAAACTACACAGCGGATTCAAAGTATCAAAGCTTGATGATTAGTTCTTAACTATTTGAATCCGCGGTGTAGTGCTAGGACAACAATAACAAAAAAACGTGCACCGACTTTGGATATCCCGACCCTACGAGGTCCGGAGCCTGCTAGTTCTGTTCTACCCGGTCATTCATTTCACCCACCTGGTGTCCAAGGTCTAAATCCCTAATTAGAGGGGGACATAATAAATCAAATGTAAAAAGCATTGGAACTGGTTTCGAGTTCCAGAGTTGTATTTGAGGGGGTCCACCAGGATAAACACACACATCTTCCTTTCACTCTTTCAATCAAACCTGACGACAGAAAGACAATCGACCACTTGTCGTATTAGTCCGATATGTTTTTGCCGTAGTTCTCAGGCCTGCGGCTTGAGTTGTGCCCCTTCCCCATGTCAATGGCACACACTTGGGGGGTACACTGTGTGCGACTTGGCCGCGTCCGCTTTACCCAGGCCCGAGAAAAACCCAGAGCTCCCGGTCTCCGTCTAGGGGGAAAACACACGGAGCGGGTACCCTTCTCTTTGGCAGGGTTGCAATGCAGTGGCTTAAACATATCTGCGTCAAATAATGTGACACACGGACTACACACATTTGAACCGCATTAAGCAGACATGAGATCCAGCGAAAGCCATATGCAAAATATCGCTAACGTATCAAGTCGATCGCCTGTTCTATCAGGCAATGGAATAGGAAACAGGTTGCTACAGGACATTTCAAGACTGTGTCGCCTATACTACAAAAACGATCTGCTGTTGCTACTAGCCTACGGTCATATCCACCTATCCGTTGATATGTTGCTACTAGCATACCGTCATATCAACCTATCCGTTGATCTGCTGTTACTACTACAGTAGCCTACCGCCATATCCACCGTTTCCGTTCAGATAGTCATTAGAAACACGATTCCAATATCAAAACAGAGATAATAGCCCAATCGATCATCGTTATTATTGATGCTGCGAAACTCAACCCGATCGTTGTATCGATCAGGCCTGGATATTGCTTGTAATATTATGTGACTAGAGAGTTACAGTGATGAACAAGTAGGCAGGCTACAGTTTAACACAACGCTGTATACGTTTCCCCTCATAGTCAGCCAGTCAAGACGATGGGAAAACCACTGCGTAGGGAGAGAAATAGATCTAGAGAGAGAAAAGAGAGAGAGATGGGGGGGTGTCGAGAGAAAAGTGTGTAGAACACAATCCAAGCGATAGCCCCCCAAAAAACGGAGCCTTGCTTTGTTATGATTATCCCCCGTTTCGCCCTCTCTCTCTCTCTCTCGACATGTTTCCCCCCCCCAGTACGTTAACCATGTAATGTCGTCGTTTCAGTACAATGTCTTACCTTCTCTCGCCTTCAGCAGCACCGTGTTGGCGACTATATTCTCTATCTCCATGGTAATGGTCAGTACGTGTAAGATCCGTCTCCCATACAGACTAGGCAATACATTTCACTTCAACTGAAAAGATGAAGGTAGCGGCTCCGATGATGATGATGATGGTGAATTCTGCAGCTGGCGCATAGCCTTCACTTGCTCTCCAAATTCGGCGGGATTACCAGGTAGTGGGGGCTTTTGCAATCGTGTTGGACTACTAGTTCGCCGACTCCATCGTTTAATGTTTTCGGCACACACAAAAAAAAACCTCTTCACCTTTTAGGCTAAACAACGGCGGCTACTACTGTAGTTAAAGCTATAACGCTTGTTAGCATTCAAAGCCTCTCCTGCATTCGTTAATTTTCCTTCCTGCTCGGCTCTCAGCTTCGTTCGTTCCCTCCCCTCCCCAGAGGCGTCATGCACATAGGGGGGCACAGGGGCACTTGCCCCCTCCATATTTGTCCTGTATAAAAAACAATGGTGTGTTTATTTTTGTTGTTTCTCTGTAATACTAATAGCCACCTACATGTGTAAGATTTTAATTTGAGCCAGTTTGCTACAGCAGGAAAATAATCCTGCAGCAATAGGAAATGTGGATTATAATGAATGAAAATGTTTGTGGGGATTGATACATTTTTCTTAATGGAAATGTTCAAACTTCAGAAGACTTTTTAACCTTAAATACATTACAAGGTTAACCTTTGTTGCTTTGCAGGATAGTCCTCCTGCAACAGGGTGATCTAATTAAGACCCTACATCTGTCGCAATTTTATGAAGTTGGCTTCAGCTAGCACAAATAGGTTCCCAATCTTCCCAACCATGAAGACATTTCAGGCTATCAATCAATAAATCAATTAAATGTATTTATAAAGCCCTTTTTACATCAGTCGATGTCACAAAGTGCTGTACAGAAACCCAGCCTAAAACCCCCAAACAGGAAGCAATGCCGGTGTAGAGGTAATCAAGTTCGAGTAGCTATCTTGTCTAATTATCTTAGCTGGCATGCCTGCTGGCAAGGTTGGTAAGCTTCAAAGAAGGAAGAAGCAACAAGATGTACGACTCACATTCCTTTCAATCTTTTATCCAGATTTTAGCAGAGATGCAGAGAAGTATATTTCATTTATATATACATATATGTTTTATTTTAAAAAAAATAACCTCCATTCAGGAGGATGCAGACCGCTCAAGAGGTATGCTTAGATACACATAAAAAATAATTTCATTTTTTTCCAAAGAATTAAGCGTAATGATTATGGCTCTAGATTGCCAGACAAGGTGGTTTCAGCTGTTTGAAAAATGAAAAATTCTCCAACTTTCAGATGGAGGGGGGGAGACCCCCTCGGGCCACCCCCAGCCAACCTCACATACTGTACTTTGTGCCCCCTCAGATGTTCGGGGTGCACGACACCCCTGCCCCTTCCCTCACTCTCTCTGTCCCCACCCCTTTGCCTCCTAGTCAGCGCAGCCGGCACAATACCAGAGCGAGTGAGTGAGTAGGAGGGATCGTTTTACTACTAACAAGGGCACAGTTCTGTGCACCGCCATACACACACACACACAGAGAGACTGACATGGGGCCTAATACAACGTGTATTATCTGACCTCCCATAATGACACAACAGACACTAATTAAAAACAGATCCAATTTTGAACATGCAAATCATTGGAAATTGAAACCATTGTATGGTATGTAGTGTGTGTGTGTGTGTGTGTGTGTGTGTGTGTGTGTGTGTGTGTGTGTGTGTGTGTGTGTGTGTGTGTGTGTGTGTGTGTGTGTGTGTGTGTGTGTGTGTGTGTGTGTGTGTGTGTGTGTGTGTGTATCCGTGGCATGTTATCAGTAGGCCTCATCCGGTCTCTAGTCCAGGAAGCTACAATGTACCATTTACTTCCTTCTGATACTTCAACAGGGTTTTAACAACTTTCCAAGGCGGATCACACTGTGTGTGTGTGTGTGTGTGTGTGTGTGTGTGTGTGTGTGTGTGTGTGTGTGTGTGTGTGTGTGTGTGTGTGTGTGTGTGTGTCAGAAAGTTATAGGCCTTCAAAAGCGAAGTGTAGTGCACTAGGACTGATGGTCGCTGGTCTATAGTAGTGTACTATATAGGGAATAGGCTGCCATAGGGCTCTGGTCTAAAGTAGTGCACTATAATAGGGAATAGGGTGCCATAGGGCTCTGGTCTAAAGTAGTGCACTATATAGGGAATAGGCTGCCATAGGACTCTGGTCTAAAGTAGTGCACTATAATAGGGAATAGGGTGTGTGTGCTGATCCTAGATCAGAACTAGTCCTACCCTGAGAGGCTTTATGAATACAGCCCAGGTCCCCCCTTTCATTAGGATTCTGAAGTCAAAACTGATCCTAGATCAGAACTAGTCCTACCCTGAGAGGCTTTATGAATACAGCCCAGGTCCCCCCTTTCATCACGATCCTGAAGTCAAAACTGATCCTAGATCAGAACTAGTCCTACTCTGAGAGGCTTTATCAATACAGCCCAGGTCCCCCCTTTCATCACGATCCTGAAGTCAAAACTGATCCTAGATCAGAACTAGTCCTACTCTGAGAGGCTTTATGAATAGGTCCTATCCACGTATATTACCTACATTTACGATCCAGCCTTGAATAGAAAAGAAGAAAACAGAACACCACTTTATTGTCCCTTGGTAAGAATAGAACACCACTTTATTGTCCCTTGGCTAGAATAGAACACCACTTTATTGTCCCTTGGTTAGTATAGAACACCACTTTATTGTCCCTTGGTTGGTATAGAACACCACTTTATTGTCCCTTTGCTAGAATAGAACACCACTCTATTGTCCCTTGGTTAGAATAGAACACCACTTTATTGTCCCTTGGTTAGAATAGAACACCACTTTATTGTCCCTTGGTTAGTATAGAACACCACTTTATTGTCCTTTGGTTAGAATAGAACACCACTTTATTGTCCCTTGGTTAGTATAGAACATCACTTTATTGTCCCTTGGTTAGTATAGAACACAACTTTATTGTCCCTTTGCTAGAATAGAACACCACTTTATTGTCCCTTGGTTAGAATAGAACACCACTTTATTGTCCCTTGGTTAGTATAGAACACCACTTTATTGTCCCCTGGTTAGAATAGAACACCACTTTATTGTCCCTTGGTTAGTATAGAACACCACTTTATTGTCCCTTGGCTAGAATAGAACACAACTTTATTGTCCCTTGGTTAGTATAGAACACCACTTTATTGTCCCTTCGTTAGTATAGAACACCACTTTATTGTCCCTTGGTTAGTATAGAACACCACTTTATTGTCCCTTGGTTAGAATAGAACACCACTTTATTGTCCCTTGGTTAGAATAGAACACCACTTTATTGTCCCTTGGTTAGAATAGAACACCACTTTATTGTCCCTTGGTTAGAATAGAACACCACTTTATTGTTCCTTGGTTAGAATAGAACACCACTTTATTGTCCCTTGATTAGTATAGAACACCACTTTATTGTCCCTTGGTTAGAATAGAACACCACTTTATTGTCCCTTGGTTAGAATAGAACACCACTTTATTGTCCCTTGGTTAGTATAGAACACCACTTTATTGTCTCTTAGTTAGTATAGAACACCACTTTATTGTTCCTTGGTTAGTATAGAACACCACTTTATTGTCCCTTGGTTAGAATAGAACACCACTTTATTGTCCCTTGGTTAGTATAGAACACCACTTTATTGTCCCTTGGCTAGAATAGAACACCACTTTATTGTCCCTTGGTTAGTATAGAACACCACTTTATTGTCCCTTGGTTAGTATAGAACACCACTTTATTGTCCCTTGGTTAGTATAGAACACCACTTTTTTGTCCCTTGGTTAGTATAGAACACCACTTTATTGTCCCTTGGTTAGTATAGAACACCACTTTATTGTCCCTTGGTTAGAATATAACACCACTTTATTGTCCCTTGGCTAGAATAGAACACCACTTTATTGTCCCTTGGTTAGATTACAACACCACTTTATTGTCCCTTGGTTAGTATAGAGCATCACTTTATTGTCCCTTGGCTAGAATAGAACACCACTTTATTGTCCCTTGGCTAGAATAGAACACCACTTTATTGTCCCTTGGTTAGAATAGAACACCACTTTATTGTCCCTTGGTTAGAATATAACACCACTTTATTGTCCCTTGGTTAGAATAGAACACCACTTTATTGTCCCTTGGTTAGTATAGAACACCACTTTATTGTCCCTTGGTTAGTATAGAACACCACTTTATTGTCCCTTGGTTAGAATAGAACACCACTTTATTGTTCCTTGGTTAGAATAGAACACCACTTTATTGTCCCTTGGTTAGAATAGAACACCACTTTATTGTCCCTTGGTTAGAATAGAACACCACTTTATTGTCCCTTGTCCCTTGGGGATCCGCCAGAGCCGCCAACCAGACAGGATCCGCCAGAGCCGCCAACCAGACAGGAGCCGCCAACCAGACAGGATCCGCCAGAGCCGCCAACCAGACAGGATCCGCCAGAGCCGCCAACCAGACAGGATCCGCCAGAGCCGCCAACCAGACAGGATCCGCCAGAGCCGCCAACCAGACAGGATCCGCCAGAGCCGCCAACCAGACAGGAGCAGCCAGATCAGTCAGCCAGCCATGAGCAGCCAGATCAGTCAGCCAGCCATGAGCAGCCAGATCCGTCAGCCAGCCATGAGCAGCCAGATCCGTCAGCCAGCCATGAGCAGCCAGATCCGTCAGCTAGCCATGAGCAGCCAGATCCGTCAGCTAGCCATGAGCAGCCAGATCCGTCAGCTAGCCATGAGCAGCCAGATCCGTCAGCTAGCCATGAGCAGCCAGATCCGTCAGCTAGCCATGAGCAGCCAGATCCGTCAGCTAGCCATGAGCAGCCAGATCCGTCAGCTAGCCATGAGCAGCCAGATCCGTCAGCTAGCCATGAGCAGCCAGATCCGTCAGCCAGCCATGAGCAGCCAGATCCGTCAGCCAGCCATGAGCAGCCAGATCCGTCAGCCAGCCATGAGCAGCCAGATCCGTCAGCCAGCCATGAGCAGCCAGATCCGTCAGCCAGCCATGAGCAGCCAGATCTGTCAGCCAGCCATGGGCCGTCCCTCAGTCCGGAGCTGCAGTCCCTCAGTCCGGAGCTGCAGTCCCTCAGTCCGGAGCTGCCATTCCTCAGTCCGGAGCTGCCATTCCTCAGTCCGGAGCTGCCCCTTACCCTGGTGCTGCCCCTTACCCTGGTGCTGCCCCTTACCCTGGTACTGCCCCTGATCCTGGTACTGCCCCTGACCCTGGTACTGCCCCTGACCCTGGTACTGCCCCTTAGTCCGGAGCTGCCCCTTAATGCAATGGGGTTAATGTGGAGGGGGGTCATTTGGAGGAAGCCTAGGAGGTGGTTGGGGACTGTGGTGACGTGGGGACCACGACCGGAGCCGGAGCCGCCACCGTGGATGGAAGCCCACCCAGACCCTCCCCTAGACTGTGTAATGGTGCGCCCGGAGTTCGCACCTTAAGGGGGGGGTTATGTCACACCCTGGCCTTAGTATTCTTTGTTTTCTTTATTATTTTAGTTAGGTCAGGGTGTGACATGGGGAATGTTTGTGTTTTGTTGGTTTTGGGTGATTATATGGTAAAGGGGGTGTTGGGTGTATTGTATGGGTTTGTGTGTAGTGCATGTGTCTAGTGTTGTCTATGTATGTTTAGTTGTCTAGGAGAGTCTATGGTTACCTGAATGAGTTCCCAATTAGAGACAGCTGATTTCGGTTGTCTCTGATTGGGAGCCTTATTTAGGGTAGCCATAGGCTCTCATTGGTTGTGAGTAATTGTCTATGTAGAACGTTTGTAGCCTGTGTGTGTATGTGCACAACGTTTGTAGCTTCACGGTCGTTTTGTTAAAGTGTTTTGTGTCGTGTTCATCTTCGTGTTGTTAATTAAAAGAAGATGGCTTATTTTCCAACTGCTGCATTTTGGTCTGTCAATCCGCCACACGATCGTGACAAGAACACCACTTTATTGTCCCTTGGTTAGAATAGAACACCACTTTATTGTCCCTTGGTTAGAATAGAACACCACTTTATTGTCCCTTGGTTAGTATAGAATACCACTTTATTGTCCTTTGGTTAGAATAGAACACCACTTTATTGTCCCTTGGTTAGTATAGAACACCACTTTATTGTCCCTTGGTTAGTATAGAACACCACTTTATTGTCCCTTGGTTAGAATAGAACACCACTTTATTGTCCCTTGGTTAGAATAGAACACCACTTTATTGTCCCTTGGTTAGTATAGAATACCACTTTATTGTCCCTTGGTTAGAATAGAACACCACTTTATTGTCCCTTGGTTAGTATAGAACACCACTTTATTGTCCCTTGGTTAGTATAGAACACCACTTTATTGTCCCTTGGTTAGTATAGAACACCACTTTATTGTCCCTTGGTTAGTATAGAACACCACTTTATTGTCCCTTGGTTAGTATAGAACACCACTTTATTGTCCCTTGGTTAGTATAGAACACCACTTTATTGTCCCTTGGTTAGTATAGAACATCTCTTTATTGTCCCTTGGTTAGTATAGAACATCTCTTTATTGTCCCTTGGTTAGTATAGAACATCTCTTTATTGTCCCTTGCTTCTAATGGACATGTGTCTTCTGTCTGTCCCGTCACCCCCAGATATCCAGTCCACATGCTCAGAGGCACAGGGTCAGCTGCAGTGCAGAGTTGATAGATGGGATCAGAGACCAGCAGCTTTCTGTCTACCAGCTCGGTATATAATCTATACTGTATGAATGTTCCCAGCTGTTTCTCTTACCCCACAATGTACAGAACTCTGAGTGGTTGGTTTTCCCTCCTCTTACCCCACAATATAGAGGACTCTGAGCTGTTGGTGTCCCTCTTACCCTACAATGTAGAGGACTCTGAGTGGTTGGTTTTCCCTCCTCTTACCCCACAATATAGAGGACTCTGAGCGGTTGGTGTCCCTCCTCTTACCCCACAATATAGAGGACTCTGAGCGGTTGGTGTCCCTCCTCTTACCCCACAATGTAGAGGACTCTGAGCGGTTGGTGTCCCTCCTCTTACCCCACAATGTAGAGGACTCTGAGCGGTTGGTGTCCCTCCTCTTACCCCACAATGTAGAGGCCTCTGAGCGGTTGGTGTCCCTCTCTTACCCCACAATGTAGAGGACTCTGATTGGTTGGTGTCCCTCTTACCCTACAATGTAGAGGACTCTGAGTGGTTGGTGTCCCTCCTCTTACCCTACAATGTAGAGGACTCTGAGCTGTTGGTGTCCCTCCTCTTACCCCACAATGTAGAGGACTCTGAGTGGTTGGTGTCCCTCCTCTTACCCTACACTGTAGAGGACTCTGAGTGGTGCATGCATGTGCCTGTGTGTGTCAGTGTGTATGTGTGTGAGCGTACGTGTGTGTGTTCGTGTCTACTCTATGTGTGTGTGTGTACGTCAGTGTGGTTGTGTGTACGTCAGTTCGGTTGTGTGTCTCAGTACATGAACTGTTTTATACCAGGGGCCTTCTCTCTCTCTCTCTCTCTCTCTCTCTCTCTCAACAGTGTTTTGGAATTCCTCTCCCTTTCAGCTAGTTGACACACGTGTTCTGTCCAGCCTGAGGTAGAAAGATAAAGCGCACACACACACACACACACACACACACACACACCCTGCTCCAGCCCTTATCTAAACATGCACACACACACACACACACACACACACACACCCTGCTCCAGCCCTTATCTAAACATGCACACACACACACACACACACACACACACACACACACACACACACACACACACACACACACACCCCCTGCTCCAGCTCTTATCTAAACATGCACACACAATAACACTGCCTCCCTCTCTAACCGTAGCGTCCTGACCATCTCCTAAACCCCGCTGCAGCGTGACTGAGACGTCGTGGGGGGGGGGGGGGGGGGGCAGTGAAACGGTACATTTAGAGAGTTCATGGTATGACCTCATGTCGACCTCACAATGCCATTGAGGTTGATCCATGTTCAACCAACCAGTCCTGGGAGCTGTGTGTAATATGTGCTTGTGTGTGTGTGTGTGTGTGTGTGTGTGTGTGTGTGTGTGTGTGGTTCGATAAGGGTTGGAGTGGCTCAAACCGTTGGACTGTTGTCAAGGAGGGCCGTCACGTGTGTTGGTCCTGAGTTAGAGTCAGGAGGCCCTGAGTTAAAGTCAGGTGTGTTAACAGAGGCCCTGCAATAGAGTCAGGTGTGTTAACAGAGGCCCTGCAATAGAGTCAGGTGTGTTAACAGAGGCCCTGCAATAGAGTCAGGTGTGTTAACAGAGGCCCTGCAATAGAGTCAGGTGTGTTAACAGAGGCCCTGCAATAGAGTCAGGTGTGTTAACAGAGGCCCTGCAATAGAGTCAGGTGTGTTAACAGAGGCCCTGCAATAGAGTCAGGTGTGTTAACAGAGGCCCTGAGTTAAAGTCAGGTGTGTTAACAGAGGCCCTGCAATAGAGTCCGGTGTGTTAACAGAGGCCTTGCAATAGAGTCAGGTGTGTTAACAGAGGCCCTGCAATAGAGTCAGGTGTGTTAACAGCATTAGAGTCAGGTGTGTTAACAGCATTAGAGTCAGGTGTGTTAACAGCATTAGAGTCAGGTGTGTTAACAGCATTAGAGTCAGGTGTGTTAACAGCATTAGAGTCAGGTGTGTTAACAGCATTAGAGTCAGGTGTGTTAACAGCATTAGAGTCAGGTGTGTTAACAGCATTAGAGTCAGGTGTGTTAACAGCATTAGAGTCAGGTGTGTTAACAAAGCTAGAGTCAGGTGTGTTAACAAAGCTAGAGTCAGATGTGTTAACAGAGGTAGAGTCAGATTTGTTAACAGAGGTAGAGCCTTAATCTGAGGGGTCAGATTAACAAATGCAATTTTCTCCATTTGTATGGTAAGAAAATATACAACATGAATGTACACGATTTGATATAAAAAATATTATAATAGAATTCAGCCATCAATGAAGTAGTTGATGCATGAAGCCTAATTCCCTATATAGTGAACTACTAGTGACCAGGGCCATATTCCCTATATAGTGAACTACTAGTGACCAGAGCCCTATTCCCTATATAGTGAACTACTAGTGACCAGAGCCCTATTCCCTATATAGTGAACTACTAGTGACCAGAGCCCTATTCCCTATATAGTGAACTACTAGTGACCAGAGCCCTATTCCCTATATAGTGAACTACTTGTGACCAGAGCCCTATTCCCTATATAGTGAACTACTAGTGACCAGAGCCCTATTCCCTATATAGTGAACTACTAGTGACCAGAGCCCTATTCCCTATATAGTGAACTACTAGTGACCAGAGCCCTATTCCCTATATAGTGAACTACTAGTGACCAGAGCCCGATTCCCTATATAGTGAGCTAATTGTGACCAGAGCCCTATTCCCTATATAGTGAACTACTAGTGACTAGTGCCCTATTCCCTATATAGTGAACTACTAGTGACCAGAACCCTATTCCCTATATAGTCATCTACTAGTGACCAGAGCCCTATTCCCTATATACTGTACTACTAGTGACCAGAGCCCTATTCCCTATATAGTGTACTACTAGTGACCAGAGCCCTATTCCCTATATAGTGAACTACTAGTGACCAGAGCCCTATACCCTATATAGTGAACTACTAGTGACCGGAGCCCTATTCCCTATATAGTGAACTACTAGTGACCGGAGCCCTATTCCCTATATAGTGAACTACTAGTGACCAGAGCCCTATTCCCTATATAGTGAACTACTTGTGACCAGAGCCCTATTCCCTATATAGTGAGCTAATTGTGACCAGAGCCCTATTCCCTATATAGTGAACTACTTGTGACCAGAGCCCTATTCCCTATATAGTGAACTACTAGTGACCAGAGCCCTATTCCCTATATAGTGAACTACTAGTGACCAGAGCCCTATTCTCTATATAGTGAACTACTAGTGACCAGAGCCCTATTCCCTATACGGTGAACTACTAGTCACCAGAGCCCTATTCCCTACATAGTGCACTACTTTAGACCAGAGCCCTATTCCCTATATAGTGAACTACTAGTGACCAGAGCCTCTTGGGCCTCTCTGCGGAGTTTGTTCCTGTTAATAGTAGGACGAAGCCAATGATGCTGGAGGAGATTGTTCCTGTTAAAAGCGGGGCAAAGCCGATGATGTTGGAGGAGATTGTTCCTGTTTATAGCGGGGCAAAGCCGATGATGCAGGAGGAGATGGCTGCCTGTATCCAAGGGAAGTATTTATTAGTCAAACACCGGAGCAAAACGTTTGGTCTGTTGGTCTGTGGAGACAGGTGCAACCAGGAGTATTTACCAGTCACCCACTAGGTGGCAGTATAGCCCAGCCTACTTTAATATCAGTGTTGCCAGGAGAGTTTGATATAGGAAGCCAACAAAATGGCACCCTATTCCCTATATAGTGAACTACTGGTGACCAGAGCCCTATTCCCTATATAGTGAACTACTAGTGACCAGAGCCCTATTCCCTATATAGTGAACTACTAGTGACCAGTGCCCTATTCCCTATATAGTGAACTACTAGTGACCAGAGCCCTATTCCCTATATAGTGAACTACTAGTGACTAGTGCCCTATTCCCTATATAGTGAACTACTAGTGACCAGAACCCTATTCCCTATATAGTGAACTACTAGTGACCAGAGCACTATTCCCTATATAGTGAACTACTGGTGACCAGAGCCCTATTCCCTATATAGTGAACTACTAGTGACCAGAGCCCTATTCCCTATATAGTGAACTACTAGTGACCAGAGCCCTATTCCCTATATAGTGAACTACTAGTGACCAGAGCCCTATTCCCTATATAGTGAACTACTAGTGACCAGTGCCCTATTCCCTATATAGTGAACTACTAGTGACAGAGCCCTATTCCCTATATGGTGAACTACTAGTGACCAGTGCCCTATTCCCTATATAGTGAACTACTAGTGACCAGAACCCTATTCCCTATATAGTGAACTACTAGTGACCAGAGCCCTATTCCCTATATAGTGAACTACTGGTGACCAGAGCCCTATTCCCTATATAGTGAACTACTAGTGACCAGAGCCCTATTCCCTATATAGTGAACTACTGGTGACCAGAGCCCTATTCCATATACGGTGAACTACTAATGACCAGAGCCCTATTCCCAATATAGTGAACTACTAGTGACCAGGTCAGACAGGGTGGTGTAGATGTGTTCTCTACAGTACAGCTGAGGCAGGTCAGACAGGGTGGTGTAGATGTGTTCTCTACTGTACAGCTGAGGCAGGTCAGACAGGGTGGTGTAGATGTGTTCTCTACTGTACAGCTGAGGCAGGTCAGACAGGGTGCTGTAGATGTGTTCTCTACTGTACAGCTGAGGCAGGTCAGACAGGGTGCTGTAGATGTGTTCTCTACTGTACAGCTGAGGCAGGTCAGACAGGGTGGTGTAGATGTGTTCTCTACTGTACAGCTGAGGCAGGTCAGACAGGGTGCTGTAGATGTGTTCTCTACTGTACAGCTGAGGCAGGTCAGACAGGGTGGTGTAGATGTGTTCTCTACTGTACAGCTGAGGCAGGTCAGACAGGGTGGTGTAGATGTGTTCTCTACTGTACAGCTGAGGCAGGTCAGACAGGGTGCTGTAGATGTGTTCTCTACTGTACAGCTGAGGCAGGTCAGACAGGGTGCTGTAGATGTGTTCTCTACTGTACAGCTGAGGCAGGTCAGACAGGGTGGTGTAGATGTGTTCTCTACTGTACAGCTGAGGCAGGTCAGACAGGGTGCTGTAGATGTGTTCTCTACTGTACAGCTGAGGCAGGTCAGACAGGGTGGTGTAGATGTGTTCTCTACTGTACAGCTGAGGCAGGTCAGACAGGGTGGTGTAGATGTGTTCTCTACTGTACAGCTGAGGCAGGTCAGACAGGGTGCTGTAGATGTGTTCTCTACAGTACCGCTGAGGCAGGTCAGACAGGCAGTCTAGAGTCAGAGGGCAGGAGGACAGATTTCATCACACTTGCACCACATGCACAGGGATCTCATCGCCACAGAAACAGATAAGACTGGTAATCAGGTAACGACAGGCGAGGCGCCTCACCTGGATTTCTGAGGACGCCGCACCTGCGCTCGCCGACATCACCAACGCCGAGTTAATTCATTCGGACAGTCAGAGAGGGGGACAGACTGACTGACTGCTATCTACCTGAGACAGGTTCTCTCTGAGGGGGTATCTACCATTAATTCGGACAGTCAGAGAGGGGGACAGACTGACTGACTGCTATCTACCTGAGACAGGTTCTCTCTGAGGGGGTATCGACCTGTCACCACTAGCTGCTGAGACCACAGGCACAGACACGTGCCTCTGCTTCAGGTGAGTTCTGACAACATGGACACTGATCACCTATAGTATATATAGTTACTCTGTGTGGATGGGTGTACGGACCTATGTGACAGAGGTAGAGGGTTATGGAGTATTGCTTTGTGAAGATCGTTTAGTTAGGATTTACGGTAACTCCTGGTTAGGATTTACGGTAACTCCTGGTTAGGATTTACGGTAACTCCTGATTAGGATTTACGGTAACTCCTGGTTAGGATTTACGGTAACTCCTGGTTAGGATTTACGGTAACTCCTGGTTAGGATTTACGGTAACTCCTGGTTAGGATTTACGGTAACTCCTGGTTTTTGGTTAGGATTTATAGTAACTCCTGGTTAGGATTTACGGTAACTACTGGTTAGGATTTACAGTAACTACTGGTTTGGTTAGGATTTACTGTAACTGCTGTTTTTTTAACTTCATACCCTTTGTGCCTTGTGTTCTATAATTTGCTTTGATTCATATTGTTCTGTTGCAAAACTAGAAAAGGGTAATTTTCAGGAATGAAAAAGCGTGCCTTGCAGAATCTGAACAAAATCTAAACAATCTGAATTGTAGTTGAGGTTGTGTGTGAAAAATAGTGCACATTAACTCTCAATTCCAACTTAAAGTTAGATCGCTAAGACACAATGTGTTTCTTCCCTCAATCAAAACAGATGAGGGTAGTGTGTTTTGACTTCTATTTTAGCAGTAAAGTAGTTTGTATTAGAACGATGGGACAAAGGTAGCAGTTAAACTAACATCCTGGTACTTGAGTGAGACTAGTGTCAAACCAACATCCTGGTACTTGAGTGAGTGAGACTAGTGTCAAACCAACATCCTGGTACTTGAGTGAGTGAGACTAGTGTCAAACCAACATCCTGGTACTTGAGTGAGTGAGACTAGTGTCAAACCAACATCCTGGTACTTGAGTGAGACTAGTGTCAAACCAACATCCTGGTACTTGAGTGAGTGAGACTAGTGTCAAACAAACATCCTGGTACTTGAGTGAGTGAGACTAGTGTCAAACAAACATCCTGGTACTTGAGTGAGTGAGACTAGTGTCAAACCAACATCCTGGTATTTGAGTGAGTGAGACTAGTGTCAAACCAACATCCTGGTACTTGAGTGAGACTAGTGTCAAACCAACATCCTGGTACTTGAGTGAGTGAGACTAGTGTCAAACCAACATCCTGGTACTTGAGTGAGTGAGACTAGTGTCAAACTAACATCCTGGTACTTGAGTGAGACTAGTGTCAAACCAACATCCTGGTACTTGAGTGAGTGAGACTAGTGTCAAACCAACATCCTGGTACTTGAGTGAGACTGGTGTCAAACCAACATCCTGGTATTTGAGTGAGACTAGTGTCAACCCAACATCCTGGTACTTGAGTGAGTGAGACTAGTGTCAAACCAACATCCTGGTACTTGAGTGAGACTAGTGTCAAACCAACATCCTGGTACTTGAGTGAGACTAGTGTCAAACCAACATCCTGGTACTTGAGTGAGATTAGTGTCATACCAACATCCTGGTACTTGAGTGAGACTAGTGTCAAACCAACATCCTGGTACTTGAGTGAGACTAGTGTCAAACCAACATCCTGGTACTTGAGTGAGACTAGTGTCAAACCAACATCCTGGTACTTGAGTGAGTGAGACTAGTGTCAAACCAACATCCTGGGACTTGAGTGAGTAAGACTAGTGTCAAACCAACATCCTGGTACTTGAGTGAGTGAGACTAGTGTCAAACCAACATCCTGGTATTTGAGTGAGTGAGACTAGTGTCAAACCAACATCCTGGGACTTGAGTGAGTAAGACTAGTGTCAAACCAACATCCTGGTACTTGAGTGAGACTAGTGTCAAACCAACATCCTGGTACTTGAGTGAGTGAGACTAGTGTCAAACCAACATCCTGGTACTTGAGTGAGACTAGTGTCAAATCAACATCCTGGTACTTGAGTGAGTGAGACTAGTGTCAAACCAACAGCCTGGTACTTGAGTGAGACTAGTGTCAAACCAACATCCTGGTACTTGAGTGAGTGAGACTAGTGTCAAACCAACATCCTGGTACTTGAGTGAGACTAGTGTCAAACCAACATCCTGGTACTTGAGTGAGACTAGTGTCAAACCAACATCCTGGTACTTGAGTGAGACTAGTGTCAAACCAACATCCTGGTACTTGAGTGAGTGAGACTAGTGTCAAACCAACATCCTGGTACTTGAGTGAGACTAGTGTCAAACCAACATCCTGGTACTTGAGTGAGACTAGTGTCAAACCAACATCCTGGTACTTGAGTGAGTGAGACTAGTGTCAAACCAACATCCTGGTACTTGAGTGAGTGAGACTAGTGTCAAACTAACATCCTGGTACTTGAGTGAGACTAGTGTCAAACCAACATCCTGGTACTTGAGTGAGACTAGTGTCAAACCAACATCCTGGTACTTGAGTGAGTGAGACTAGTGTCAAACCAACATCCTGGTACTTGAGTGAGTGAGACTAGTGTCAAACCAACATCCTGGTACTTGAGTGAGTGAGACCAGTGTCAAACAAACATCCTGGTACTTGAGTGAGTGAGACTAGTGTCAAACCAACATCCTGGTATTTGAGTGAGTGAGACTAGTGTCAAACCAACATCCTGGGACTTGAGTGAGTAAGACTAGTGTCAAACCAACATCCTGGTACTTGAGTGAGACTAGTGTCAAACCAACATCCTGGTACTTGAGTGAGTGAGACTAGTGTCAAACCAACATCCTGGTACTTGAGTGAGTGAGACTAGTGTCAAACCAACATCCTGGTACTTGAGTGAGTGAGACTAGTGTCAAACCAACATCCTGGTACTTGAGTGAGACTAGTGTCAAACCAACATCCTGGTACTTGAGTGAGTGAGACTAGTGTCAAACAAACATCCTGGTACTTGAGTGAGTGAGACTAGTGTCAAACAAACATCCTGGTACTTGAGTGAGTGAGACTAGTGTCAAACCAACATCCTGGTACTTGAGTGAGACTGGTGTCAAACCAACATCCTGGTATTTGAGTGAGACTAGTGTCAACCCAACATCCTGGTACTTGAGTGAGTGAGACTAGTGTCAAACCAACATCCTGGTACTTGAGTGAGACTAGTGTCAAACCAACATCCTGGTACTTGAGTGAGATTAGTGTCAAACCAACATCCTGGTACTTGAGTGAGACTAGTGTCAAACCAACATCCTGGTACTTGAGTGAGACTAGTGTCAAACCAACATCCTGGTACTTGAGTGAGACTAGTGTCAAACCAACATCCTGGTACTTGAGTGAGTGAGACTAGTGTCAAACCAACATCCTGGGACTTGAGTGAGTAAGACTAGTGTCAAACCAACATCCTGGTACTTGAGTGAGTGAGACTAGTGTCAAACCAACATCCTGGTATTTGAGTGAGTGAGACTAGTGTCAAACCAACATCCTGGTACTTGAGTGAGACTAGTGTCAAACCAACATCCTGGTACTTGAGTGAGTGAGACTAGTGTCAAACCAACATCCTGGTACTTGAGTGAGACTAGTGTCAAATCAACATCCTGGTACTTGAGTGAGTGAGACTAGTGTCAAACCAACAGCCTGGTACTTGAGTGAGACTAGTGTCAAACCAACATCCTGGTACTTGAGTGAGTGAGACTAGTGTCAAACCAACATCCTGGTACTTGAGTGAGACTAGTGTCAAACCAACATCCTGGTACTTGAGTGAGACTAGTGTCAAACCAACATCCTGGTACTTGAGTGAGACTAGTGTCAAACCAACATCCTGGTACTTGAGTGAGACTAGTGTCAAACCAACATCCTGGTACTTGAGTGAGACTAGTGTCAAACCAACATCCTGGTACTTGAGTGAGTGAGACTAGTGTCAAACCAACATCCTGGTACTTGAGTGAGACTAGTGTCAAACCAACATCCTGGTACTTGAGTGAGACTAGTGTCAAACCAACATCCTGGTACTTGAGTGAGTGAGACTAGTGTCAAACCAACATCCTGGTACTTGAGTGAGTGAGACTAGTGTCAAACTAACATCCTGGTACTTGAGTGAGACTAGTGTCAAACCAACATCCTGGTACTTGAGTGAGTGAGACTAGTGTCAAACCAACATCCTGGTACTTGAGTGAGTGAGACTAGTGTCAAACCAACATCCTGGTACTTGAGTGAGTGAGACTAGTGTCAAACCAACATCCTGGTACTTGAGTGAGTGAGACCAGTGTCAAACAAACATCCTGGTACTTGAGTGAGTGAGACTAGTGTCAAACCAACATCCTGGTATTTGAGTGAGTGAGACTAGTGTCAAACCAACATCCTGGGACTTGAGTGAGTAAGACTAGTGTCAAACCAACATCCTGGTACTTGAGTGAGACTAGTGTCAAACCAACATCCTGGTACTTGAGTGAGTGAGACTAGTGTCAAACCAACATCCTGGTACTTGAGTGAGTGAGACTAGTGTCAAACCAACATCCTGGTACTTGAGTGAGTGAGACTAGTGTCAAACCAACATCCTGGTACTTGAGTGAGACTAGTGTCAAACCAACATCCTGGTACTTGAGTGAGTGAGACTAGTGTCAAACAAACATCCTGGTACTTGAGTGAGTGAGACTAGTGTCAAACAAACATCCTGGTACTTGAGTGAGTGAGACTAGTGTCAAACCAACATCCTGGTATTTGAGTGAGTGAGACTAGTGTCAAACCAACATCCTGGTACTTGAGTGAGACTAGTGTCAAACCAACATCCTGGTACTTGAGTGAGTGAGACTAGTGTCAAACCAACATCCTGGTACTTGAGTGAGTGAGACTAGTGTCAAACCAACATCCTGGTACTTGAGTGAGTGAGACTAGTGTCAAACCAACATCCTGGTACTTGAGTGAGACTGGTGTCAAACCAACATCCTGGTATTTGAGTGAGACTAGTGTCAACCCAACATCCTGGTACTTGAGTGAGTGAGACTAGTGTCAAACCAACATCCTGGTACTTGAGTGAGACTAGTGTCAAACCAACATCCTGGTACTTGAGTGAGACTAGTGTCAAACCAACATCCTGGTACTTGAGTGAGATTAGTGTCAAACCAACATCCTGGTACTTGAGTGAGACTAGTGTCAAACCAACATCCTGGTACTTGAGTGAGACTAGTGTCAAACCAACATCCTGGTACTTGAGTGAGACTAGTGTCAAACCAACATCCTGGTACTTGAGTGAGTGAGACTAGTGTCAAACCAACATCCTGGGACTTGAGTGAGTAAGACTAGTGTCAAACCAACATCCTGGTACTTGAGTGAGTGAGACTAGTGTCAAACCAACATCCTGGTACTTGAGTGAGACTAGTGTCAAACCAACATCCTGGTACTTGAGTGAGTGAGACTAGTGTCAAACAAACATCCTGGTACTTGAGTGAGTGAGACTAGTGTCAAACAAACATCCTGGTACTTGAGTGAGTGAGACTAGTGTCAAACCAACATCCTGGTACTTGAGTGAGACTGGTGTCAAACCAACATCCTGGTATTTGAGTGAGACTAGTGTCAACCCAACATCCTGGTACTTGAGTGAGTGAGACTAGTGTCAAACCAACATCCTGGTACTTGAGTGAGACTAGTGTCAAACCAACATCCTGGTACTTGAGTGAGACTAGTGTCAAACCAACATCCTGGTACTTGAGTGAGATTAGTGTCAAACCAACATCCTGGTACTTGAGTGAGACTAGTGTCAAACCAACATCCTGGTACTTGAGTGAGACTAGTGTCAAACCAACATCCTGGTACTTGAGTGAGACTAGTGTCAAACCAACATCCTGGTACTTGAGTGAGACTAGTGTCAAACCAACATCCTGGTACTTGAGTGAGTGAGACTAGTGTCAAACCAACATCCTGGGACTTGAGTGAGTAAGACTAGTGTCAAACCAACATCCTGGTACTTGAGTGAGTGAGACTAGTGTCAAACCAACATCCTGGTATTTGAGTGAGTGAGACTAGTGTCAAACCAACATCCTGGGACTTGAGTGAGTAAGACTAGTGTCAAACCAACATCCTGGTACTTGAGTGAGACTAGTGTCAAACCAACATCCTGGTACTTGAGTGAGTGAGACTAGTGTCAAACCAACATCCTGGTACTTGAGTGAGACTAGTGTCAAATCAACATCCTGGTACTTGAGTGAGTGAGACTAGTGTCAAACCAACAGCCTGGTACTTGAGTGAGACTAGTGTCAAACCAACATCCTGGTACTTGAGTGAGTGAGACTAGTGTCAAACCAACATCCTGGTACTTGAGTGAGACTAGTGTCAAACCAACATCCTGGTACTTGAGTGAGACTAGTGTCAAACCAACATCCTGGTACTTGAGTGAGTGAGACTAGTGTCAAACCAACATCCTGGTACTTGAGTGAGTGAGACTAGTGTCAAACTAACATCCTGGTACTTGAGTGAGACTAGTGTCAAACCAACATCCTGGTACTTGAGTGAGTGAGACTAGTGTCAAACCAACATCCTGGTACTTGAGTGAGTGAGACTAGTGTCAAACCAACATCCTGGTACTTGAGTGAGTGAGACTAGTGTCAAACCAACATCCTGGTACTTGAGTGAGTGAGACCAGTGTCAAACAAACATCCTGGTACTTGAGTGAGTGAGACTAGTGTCAAACCAACATCCTGGTATTTGAGTGAGTGAGACTAGTGTCAAACCAACATCCTGGGACTTGAGTGAGTAAGATTAGTGTCAAACCAACATCCTGGTACTTGAGTGAGACTAGTGTCAAACCAACATCCTGGTACTTGAGTGAGTGAGACTAGTGTCAAACCAACATCCTGGTACTTGAGTGAGTGAGACTAGTGTCAAACCAACATCCTGGTACTTGAGTGAGTGAGACTAGTGTCAAACCAACATCCTGGTACTTGAGTGAGACTAGTGTCAAACCAACATCCTGGTACTTGAGTGAGTGAGACTAGTGTCAAACAAACATCCTGGTACTTGAGTGAGTGAGACTAGTGTCAAACAAACATCCTGGTACTTGAGTGAGTGAGACTAGTGTCAAACCAACATCCTGGTATTTGAGTGAGTGAGACTAGTGTCAAACCAACATCCTGGTACTTGAGTGAGACTAGTGTCAAACCAACATCCTGGTACTTGAGTGAGACTGGTGTCAAACCAACATCCTGGTATTTGAGTGAGACTAGTGTCAACCCAACATCCTGGTACTTGAGTGAGTGAGACTAGTGTCAAACCAACATCCTGGTACTTGAGTGAGACTAGTGTCAAACCAACATCCTGGTACTTGAGTGAGATTAGTGTCAAACCAACATCCTGGTACTTGAGTGAGACTAGTGTCAAACCAACATCCTGGTACTTGAGTGAGACTAGTGTCAAACCAACATCCTGGTACTTGAGTGAGACTAGTGTCAAACCAACATCCTGGTACTTGAGTGAGTGAGACTAGTGTCAAACCAACATCCTGGGACTTGAGTGAGTAAGACTAGTGTCAAACCAACATCCTGGTACTTGAGTGAGTGAGACTAGTGTCAAACCAACATCCTGGTATTTGAGTGAGTGAGACTAGTGTCAAACCAACATCCTGGGACTTGAGTGAGTAAGACTAGTGTCAAACCAACATCCTGGTACTTGAGTGAGACTAGTGTCAAACCAACATCCTGGTACTTGAGTGAGACTAGTGTCAAACCAACATCCTGGTACTTGAGTGAGACTAGTGTCAAATCAACATCCTGGTACTTGAGTGAGTGAGACTAGTGTCAAACCAACAGCCTGGTACTTGAGTGAGACTAGTGTCAAACCAACATCCTGGTACTTGAGTGAGTGAGACTAGTGTCAAACCAACATCCTGGTACTTGAGTGAGACTAGTGTCAAACCAACATCCTGGTACTTGAGTGAGACTAGTGTCAAACCAACATCCTGGTACTTGAGTGAGACTAGTGTCAAACCAACATCCTGGTACTTGAGTGAGTGAGACTAGTGTCAAACCAACATCCTGGTACTTGAGTGAGACTAGTGTCAAACCAACATCCTGGTACTTGAGTGAGACTAGTGTCAAACCAACATCCTGGTACTTGAGTGAGTGAGACTAGTGTCAAACCAACATCCTGGTACTTGAGTGAGTGAGACTAGTGTCAAACCAACATCCTGGTACTTGAGTGAGTGAGACTAGTGTCAAACCAACATCCTGGTACTTGAGTGAGACTGGTGTCAAACCAACATCCTGGTATTTGAGTGAGACTAGTGTCAACCCAACATCCTGGTATTTGAGTGAGACTAGTGTCAACCCAACATCCTGGTACTTGAGTGAGTGAGACTAGTGTCAAACCAACATCCTGGTACTTGAGTGAGACTAGTGTCAAACCAACATCCTGGTACTTGAGTGAGATTAGTGTCAAACCAACATCCTGGTACTTGAGTGAGATTAGTGTCAAACCAACATCCTGGTACTTGAGTGAGACTAGTGTCAAACCAACATCCTGGTACTTGAGTGAGACTAGTGTCAAACCAACATCCTGGTACTTGAGTGAGACTAGTGTCAAATCAACATCCTGGTACTTGAGTGAGTGAGACTAGTGTCAAACCAACATCCTGGTACTTGAGTGAGTGAGACTAGTGTCAAACCAACATCCTGGTACTTGAGTGAGACTAGTGTCAAATCAACATCCTGGTACTTGAGTGAGTGAGACTAGTGTCAAACCAACAGCCTGGTACTTGAGTGAGACTAGTGTCAAACCAACATCCTGGTACTTGAGTGAGTGAGACTAGTGTCAAACCAACATCCTGGTACTTGAGTGAGACTAGTGTCAAACCAACATCCTGGTACTTGAGTGAGTGAGACTAGTGTCAAACCAACATCCTGGTACTTGAGTGAGACTAGTGTCAAACCAACATCCTGGTACTTGAGTGAGACTAGTGTCAAACCAACATCCTGGTACTTGAGTGAGACTAGTGTCAAACCAACATCCTGGTACTTGAGTGAGTGAGACTAGTGTCAAACCAACATCCTGGTACTTGAGTGAGTGAGACTAGTGTCAAACTAACATCCTGGTACTTGAGTGAGACTAGTGTCAAACCAACATCCTGGTACTTGAGTGAGTGAGACTAGTGTCAAACCAACATCCTGGTACTTGAGTGAGTGAGACTAGTGTCAAACCAACATCCTGGTACTTGAGTGAGTGAGACTAGTGTCAAACCAACATCCTGGTACTTGAGTGAGTGAGACTAGTGTCAAACAAACATCCTGGTACTTGAGTGAGTGAGACTAGTGTCAAACCAACATCCTGGTATTTGAGTGAGTGAGACTAGTGTCAAACCAACATCCTGGGACTTGAGTGAGTAAGACTAGTGTCAAACCAACATCCTGGTACTTGAGTGAGACTAGTGTCAAACCAACATCCTGGTACTTGAGTGAGTGAGACTAGTGTCAAACCAACATCCTGGTACTTGAGTGAGTGAGACTAGTGTCAAACCAACATCCTGGTACTTGAGTGAGTGAGACTAGTGTCAAACCAACATCCTGGTACTTGAGTGAGACTAGTGTCAAACCAACATCCTGGTACTTGAGTGAGACTAGTGTCAAACCAACATCCTGGTACTTGAGTGAGATTAGTGTCAAACCAACATCCTGGTACTTGAGTGAGACTAGTGTCAAACCAACATCCTGGTACTTGAGTGAGACTAGTGTCAAACCAACATCCTGGTACTTGAGTGAGACTAGTGTCAAACCAACATCCTGGTATTTGAGTGAGTGAGACTAGTGTCAAACCAACATCCTGGGACTTGAGTGAGTGAGACTAGTGTCAAACCAACATCCTGGGACTTGAGTGAGTAAGACTAGTGTCAAACCAACATCCTGGTACTTGAGTGAGAGAGACTAGTGTCAAACCAACATCCTGGTACTTGAGTGAGTGAGACTAGTGTCAAACCAACATCCTGGTACTTGAGTGAGTGAGACTAGTGTCAAACCAACATCCTGGTACTTGAGTGAGTGAGACTAGTGTCAAACCAACATCCTGGTACTTGAGTGAGACTAGTGTCAAACCAACATCCTGGTACTTGAGTGAGACTAGTGTCAAACCAACATCCTGGTACTTGAGTGAGACTAGTGTCAAACCAACATCCTGGTACTTGAGTGAGACTAGTGTCAAACCAACATCCTGGTACTTGAGTGAGTGAGACTAGTGTCAAACCAACATCCTGGTACTTGAGTGAGACTGGTGTCAAACCAACATCCTGGTATTTGAGTGAGACTAGTGTCAACCCAACATCCTGGTACTTGAGTGAGTGAGACTAGTGTCAAACCAACATCCTGGTACTTGAGTGAGACTAGTGTCAAACCAACATCCTGGTACTTGAGTGAGACTAGTGTCAAACCAACATCCTGGTACTTGAGTGAGATTAGTGTCAAACCAACATCCTGGTACTTGAGTGAGACTAGTGTCAAACCAACATCCTGGTACTTGAGTGAGACTAGTGTCAAACCAACATCCTGGTACTTGAGTGAGACTAGTGTCAAATCAACATCCTGGTACTTGAGTGAGTGAGACTAGTGTCAAACCAACATCCTGGTACTTGAGTGAGTGAGACTAGTGTCAAACCAACATCCTGGTACTTGAGTGAGTGAGACTAGTGTCAAACCAACAGCCTGGTACTTGAGTGAGACTAGTGTCAAACCAACATCCTGGTACTTGAGTGAGTGAGACTAGTGTCAAACCAACATCCTGGTACTTGAGTGAGACTAGTTTCAAACCAACATCCTGGTACTTGAGTGAGACTAGTGTCAAACCAACATCCTGGTACTTGAGTGAGTGAGACTAGTGTCAAACCAACATCCTGGTACTTGAGTGAGACTAGTGTCAAACCAACATCCTGGTACTTGAGTGAGACTAGTGTCAAACCAACATCCTGGTACTTGAGTGAGTGAGACTAGTGTCAAACCAACATCCTGGTACTTGAGTGAGTGAGACTAGTGTCAAACTAACATCCTGGTACTTGAGTGAGACTAGTGTCAAACCAACATCCTGGTACTTGAGTGAGTGAGACTAGTGTCAAACCAACATCCTGGTACTTGAGTGAGTGAGACTAGTGTCAAACCAACATCCTGGTACTTGAGTGAGTGAGACTAGTGTCAAACCAACATCCTGGTACTTGAGTGAGTGAGACTAGTGTCAAACCAACATCCTGGTACTTGAGTGAGTGAGACTAGTGTCAAACCAACATCCTGGTATTTGAGTGAGTGAGACTAGTGTCAAACCAACATCCTGGGACTTGAGTGAGTAAGACTAGTGTCAAACCAACATCCTGGTACTTGAGTGAGACTAGTGTCAAACCAACATCCTGGTACTTGAGTGAGATTAGTGTCAAACCAACATCCTGGTACTTGAGTGAGACTAGTGTCAAACCAACATCCTGGTACTTGAGTGAGACTAGTGTCAAACCAACATCCTGGTACTTGAGTGAGACTAGTGTCAAATCAACATCCTGGTACTTGAGTGAGTGAGACTAGTGTCAAACCAACATCCTGGTACTTGAGTGAGTGAGACTAGTGTCAAACCAACATCCTGGTACTTGAGTGAGTGAGACTAGTGTCAAACCAACAGCCTGGTACTTGAGTGAGACTAGTGTCAAACCAACATCCTGGTACTTGAGTGAGTGAGACTAGTGTCAAACCAACATCCTGGTACTTGAGTGAGACTAGTTTCAAACCAACATCCTGGTACTTGAGTGAGACTAGTGTCAAACCAACATCCTGGTACTTGAGTGAGACTAGTGTCAAACCAACATCCTGGTACTTGAGTGAGACTAGTGTCAAACCAACATCCTGGTACTTGAGTGAGTGAGACTAGTGTCAAACCAACATCCTGGTACTTGAGTGAGTGAGACTAGTGTCAAACTAACATCCTGGTACTTGAGTGAGACTAGTGTCAAACCAACATCCTGGTACTTGAGTGAGTGAGACTAGTGTCAAACCAACATCCTGGTACTTGAGTGAGTGAGACTAGTGTCAAACCAACATCCTGGTACTTGAGTGAGTGAGACTAGTGTCAAACCAACATCCTGGTACTTGAGTGAGTGAGACTAGTGTCAAACCAACATCCTGGTACTTGAGTGAGACTAGTGTCAAACCAACATCCTGGTACTTGAGTGAGACTAGTGTCAAACCAACATCCTGGTACTTGAGTGAGACTAGTGTCAAATCAACATCCTGGTACTTGAGTGAGTGAGACTAGTGTCAAACCAACATCCTGGTACTTGAGTGAGTGAGACTAGTGTCAAACCAACATCCTGGTACTTGAGTGAGTGAGACTAGTGTCAAACCAACATCCTGGTACTTGAGTGAGTGAGACTAGTGTCAAACCAACAGCCTGGTACTTGAGTGAGACTAGTGTCAAACCAACATCCTGGTACTTGAGTGAGTGAGACTAGTGTCAAACCAACATCCTGGTACTTGAGTGAGACTAGTTTCAAACCAACATCCTGGTACTTGAGTGAGACTAGTGTCAAACCAACATCCTGGTACTTGAGTGAGTGAGACTAGTGTCAAACCAACATCCTGGTACTTGAGTGAGACTAGTGTCAAACCAACATCCTGGTACTTGAGTGAGACTAGTGTCAAACCAACATCCTGGTACTTGAGTGAGTGAGACTAGTGTCAAACCAACATCCTGGTACTTGAGTGAGTGAGACTAGTGTCAAACTAACATCCTGGTACTTGAGTGAGACTAGTGTCAAACCAACATCCTGGTACTTGAGTGAGTGAGACTAGTGTCAAACCAACATCCTGGTACTTGAGTGAGTGAGACTAGTGTCAAACCAACATCCTGGTACTTGAGTGAGTGAGACTAGTGTCAAACCAACATCCTGGTACTTGAGTGAGTGAGACTAGTGTCAAACCAACATCCTGGTATTTGAGTGAGTGAGACTAGTGTCAAACCAACATCCTGGGACTTGAGTGAGTAAGACTAGTGTCAAACCAACATCCTGGTACTTGAGTGAGACTAGTGTCAAACCAACATCCTGGTACTTGAGTGAGTGAGACTAGTGTCAAACCAACATCCTGGTACTTGAGTGAGTGAGACTAGTGTCAAACCAACATCCTGGTACTTGAGTGAGACTAGTGTCAAACCAACATCCTGGTACTTGAGTGAGACTAGTGTCAAACCAACATCCTGGTACTTGAGTGAGTGAGACTAGTGTCAAACCAACATCCTGGTACTTGAGTGAGACTGGTGTCAAACCAACATCCTGGTATTTGAGTGAGACTAGTGTCAACCCAACATCCTGGTACTTGAGTGAGTGAGACTAGTGTCAAACCAACATCCTGGTACTTGAGTGAGACTAGTGTCAAACCAACATCCTGGTACTTGAGTGAGACTAGTGTCAAACCAACATCCTGGTACTTGAGTGAGACTAGTGTCAAACCAACATCCTGGTACTTGAGTGAGACTAGTGTCAAATCAACATCCTGGTACTTGAGTGAGTGAGACTAGTGTCAAACCAACATCCTGGTACTTGAGTGAGTGAGACTAGTGTCAAACCAACAGCCTGGTACTTGAGTGAGACTAGTGTCAAACCAACATCCTGGTACTTGAGTGAGTGAGACTAGTGTCAAACCAACATCCTGGTACTGAGACTAGTGTCAAACCAACATCCTGGTACTTGAGTGAGACTAGTGTCAAACCAACATCCTGGTACTTGAGTGAGACTAGTGTCAAACCAACATCCTGGTACTTGAGTGAGTGAGACTAGTGTCAAACCAACATCCTGGTACTTGAGTGAGTGAGACTAGTGTCAAACCAACATCCTGGTACTTGAGTGAGTGAGACTAGTGTCAAACAAACATCCTGGTATTTGAGTGAGTGAGACTAGTGTCAAACCAACATCCTGGTACTTGAGTGAGTGAGACTAGTGTCAAACCAACATCCTGGTACTTGAGTGAGACTAGTGTCAAACCAACATCCTGGTACTTGAGTGAGTGAGACTAGTGTCAAACCAACATCCTGGTACTTGAGTGAGTGAGACTAGTGTCAAACTAACATCCTGGTACTTGAGTGAGACTAGTGTCAAACCAACATCCTGGTACTTGAGTGAGTGAGACTAGTGTCAAACCAACATCCTGGTACTTGAGTGAGTGAGACTAGTGTCAAACCAACATCCTGGTACTTGAGTGAGTGAGACTAGTGTCAAACCAACATCCTGGTACTTGAGTGAGTGAGACTAGTGTCAAACCAACATCCTGGTATTTGAGTGAGTGAGACTAGTGTCAAACCAACATCCTGGGACTTGAGTGAGTAAGACTAGTGTCAAACCAACATCCTGGTACTTGAGTGAGACTAGTGTCAAACCAACATCCTGGTACTTGAGTGAGTGAGACTAGTGTCAAACCAACATCCTGGTACTTGAGTGAGTGAGACTAGTGTCAAACCAACATCCTGGTACTTGAGTGAGACTAGTGTCAAACCAACATCCTGGTACTTGAGTGAGACTAGTGTCAAACCAACATCCTGGTACTTGAGTGAGTGAGACTAGTGTCAAACCAACATCCTGGTACTTGAGTGAGACTGGTGTCAAACCAACATCCTGGTATTTGAGTGAGACTAGTGTCAACCCAACATCCTGGTACTTGAGTGAGTGAGACTAGTGTCAAACCAACATCCTGGTACTTGAGTGAGACTAGTGTCAAACCAACATCCTGGTACTTGAGTGAGACTAGTGTCAAACCAACATCCTGGTACTTGAGTGAGACTAGTGTCAAACCAACATCCTGGTACTTGAGTGAGACTAGTGTCAAATCAACATCCTGGTACTTGAGTGAGTGAGACTAGTGTCAAACCAACATCCTGGTACTTGAGTGAGTGAGACTAGTGTCAAACCAACAGCCTGGTACTTGAGTGAGACTAGTGTCAAACCAACATCCTGGTACTTGAGTGAGTGAGACTAGTGTCAAACCAACATCCTGGTACTGAGACTAGTGTCAAACCAACATCCTGGTACTTGAGTGAGACTAGTGTCAAACCAACATCCTGGTACTTGAGTGAGACTAGTGTCAAACCAACATCCTGGTACTTGAGTGAGTGAGACTAGTGTCAAACCAACATCCTGGTACTTGAGTGAGTGAGACTAGTGTCAAACCAACATCCTGGTACTTGAGTGAGTGAGACTAGTGTCAAACAAACATCCTGGTATTTGAGTGAGTGAGACTAGTGTCAAACCAACATCCTGGGACTTGAGTGAGTAAGACTAGTGTCAAACCAACATCCTGGTACTTGAGTGAGACTAGTGTCAAACCAACATCCTGGTACTTGAGTGAGTGAGACTAGTGTCAAACCAACATCCTGGTACTTGAGTGAGTGAGACTAGTGTCAAACCAACATCCTGGTACTTGAGTGAGTGAGACTAGTGTCAAACCAACATCCTGGTACTTGAGTGAGTGAGACTAGTGTCAAACAAACATCCTGGTACTTGAGTGAGTGAGACTAGTGTCAAACCAACATCCTGGTACTTGAGTGAGTGAGACTAGTGTCAAACCAACATCCTGGTACTTGAGTGAGTGAGACTAGTGTCAAACCAACATCCTGGTACTTGAGTGAGTGAGACTAGTGTCAAACCAACATCCTGGTACTTGAGTGAGTGAGACTAGTGTCAAACAAACATCCTGGTACTTGAGTGAGTGAGACTAGTGTCAAACCAACATCCTGGTATTTGAGTGAGTGAGACTAGTGTCAAACCAACATCCTGGGACTTGAGTGAGTAAGACTAGTGTCAAACCAACATCCTGGTACTTGAGTGAGACTAGTGTCAAACCAACATCCTGGTACTTGAGTGAGTGAGACTAGTGTCAACCCAACATCCTGGTACTTGAGTGAGTGAGACTAGTGTCAAACCAACATCCTGGTACTTGAGTGAGACTAGTGTCAAACCAACATCCTGGTACTTGAGTGAGAATAGTGTCAAACCAACATCCTGGTACTTGAGTGAGTGAGACTAGTGTCAAACCAACATCCTGGTACTTGAGTGAGACTGGTGTCAAACCAACATCCTGGTATTTGAGTGAGACTAGTGTCAACCCAACATCCTGGTACTTGAGTGAGTGAGACTAGTGTCAAACCAACATCCTGGTACTTGAGTGAGACTAGTGTCAAGCCAACATCCTGGTACTTGAGTGAGTGAGACTAGTGTCAAACAAACATCCTGGTACTTGAGTGAGACTAGTGTCAAATCAACATCCTGGTACTTGAGTGAGTGAGGCTAGTGTCAAACCAACATCCTGGTACTTGAGTGAGACTAGTGTCAAACCAACATCCTGGTACTTGAGTGAGACTAGTGTCAAACCAACATCCTGGTACTTGAGTGAGACTAGTGTCAAACCAACATCCTGGTACTTGAGTGACACTAGTGTCAAATCAACATCCTGGTACTTGAGTGAGTGAGACTAGTGTCAAACCAACATCCTGGTACTTGAGTGAGTGAGACTAGTGTCAAACAAACATCCTGGTACTTGAGTGAGACTAGTGTCAAATCAACATCCTGGTACTTGAGTGAGTGAGGCTAGTGTCAAACCAACAGCCTGGTACTTGAGTGAGACTAGTGTCAAACCAACATCCTGGTACTTGAGTGAGTGAGACTAGTGTCAAACCAACATCCTGGTACTTGAGTGAGACTAGTGTCAAACCAACATCCTGGTACTTGAGTGAGTGAGACTAGTGTCAAACCAACATCCTGGTACTTGAGTGAGTGAGACTAGTGTCAAACCAACATCCTGGTACTTGAGTGAGTGAGACTAGTGTCAAACAAACATCCTGGTACTTGAGTGAGTGAGACTAGTGTCAAACCAACATCCTGGTACTTGAGTGAGACTAGTGTCAAACCAACATCCTGGTATTTGAGTGAGACTAGTGTCAAACCAACATCCTGGTACTTGAGTGAGTGAGACTAGTGTCAAACCAACATCCTGGTACTTGAGTGAGTGAGACTAGTGTCAAACCAACATCCTGGTACTTGAGTGAGTGAGACTAGTGTCAAACCAACATCCTGGTACTTGAGTGAGACTAGTGTCAAACCAACATCCTGGTATTTGAGTGAGACTAGTGTCAAACCAACATCCTGGTACTTGAGTGAGACTAGTGTCAAACCAACATCCTGGTATTTGAGTGAGACTAGTGTCAACCCAACATCCTGGTACTTGAGTGAGTGAGACTAGTGTCAAACCAACATCCTGGTACTTGAGTGAGTGAGACTAGTGTCAAACCAACATCCTGGTACTTGAGTGAGTGAGACTAGTGTCAAACCAACATCCTGGTACTTGAGTGAGTGAGACTAGTGTCAAACCAACATCCTGGTACTTGAGTGAGTGAGACTAGTGTCAAACCAACATCCTGGTACTTGAGTGAGTGAGACTAGTGTCAAACCAACATCCTGGTACTTGAGTGAGACTAGTGTCAAACCAACATCCTGGTACTTGAGTGAGTGAGACTAGTGTCAAACCAACATCCTGGTACTTGAGTGAGTGAGACTAGTGTCAAACCAACATCCTGGTACTTGAGTGAGTGAGACTAGTGTCAAACCAACATCCTGGTACTTGAGTGAGTGAGACTAGTGTCAAACCAACATCCTGGTACTTGAGTGAGTGAGACTAGTGTCAAACCAACATCCTGGTACTTGAGTGAGTGAGACTAGTGTCAAACAAACATCCTGGTACTTGAGTGAGTGAGACTAGTGTCAAACCAACATCCTGGTATTTGAGTGAGTGAGACTAGTGTCAAACCAACATCCTGGGACTTGAGTGAGTGAGACTAGTGTCAAACCAACATCCTGGTACTTGAGTGAGACTAGTGTCAAACCAACATCCTGGTACTTGAGTGAGTGAGACTAGTGTCAAACCAACATCCTGGTACTTGAGTGAGTGAGACTAGTGTCAAACCAACATCCTGGTACTTGAGTGAGACTAGTGTCAAACCAAGATCCTGGTGCTTGAGTGAGACTAGTGTCAAACCAACATCCTGGTACTTGAGTGAGTGAGACTAGTGTCAAACCAACATCCTGGTACTTGAGTGAGACTAGTGTCAAACCAACATCCTGGTATTTGAGTGAGACTAGTGTCAAACCAACATCCTGGTACTTGAGTGAGACTAGTGTCAAACCAACATCCTGGTACTTGAGTGAGACTAGTGTCAAACCAACATCCTGGTATTTGAGTGAGACTAGTGTCAAACCAACATCCTGGTACTTGAGTGAGTGAGACTAGTGTCAAACCAACATCCTGGTACTTGAGTGAGTGAGACTAGTGTCAAACCAACATCCTGGTACTTGAGTGAGTGAGACTAGTGTCAAACCAACATCCTGGTATTTGAGTAAGACTAGTGTCAAACCAACATCCTGGTACTTGAGTGAGTGAGACTAGTGTCAAACCAACATCCTGGTACTTGAGTGAGTGAGACTAGTGTCAAACCAACATCCTGGTATTTGAGTAAGACTAGTGTCAAACCAACATCCTGGTACTTGAGTGAGACTGGTGTCAAACCAACATCCTGGTATTTGAGTGAGACTAGTGTCAAATCAACATCCTGGTACTTGAGTGAGTGAGGCTAGTGTCAAACCAACATCCTGGTACTTGAGTGAGACTAGTGTCAAACCAACATCCTGGTACTTGAGTGAGACTAGTGTCAAACCAACATCCTGGTACTTGAGTGAGACTAGTGTCAAACCAACATCCTGGTACTTGAGTGACACTAGTGTCAAATCAACATCCTGGTACTTGAGTGAGTGAGACTAGTGTCAAACCAACATCCTGGTACTTGAGTGAGTGAGACTAGTGTCAAACAAACATCCTGGTACTTGAGTGAGACTAGTGTCAAATCAACATCCTGGTACTTGAGTGAGTGAGGCTAGTGTCAAACCAACAGCCTGGTACTTGAGTGAGACTAGTGTCAAACCAACATCCTGGTACTTGAGTGAGTGAGACTAGTGTCAAACCAACATCCTGGTACTTGAGTGAGACTAGTGTCAAACCAACATCCTGGTACTTGAGTGAGTGAGACTAGTGTCAAACCAACATCCTGGTACTTGAGTGAGTGAGACTAGTGTCAAACCAACATCCTGGTACTTGAGTGAGTGAGACTAGTGTCAAACAAACATCCTGGTACTTGAGTGAGTGAGACTAGTGTCAAACCAACATCCTGGTACTTGAGTGAGACTAGTGTCAAACCAACATCCTGGTATTTGAGTGAGACTAGTGTCAAACCAACATCCTGGTACTTGAGTGAGTGAGACTAGTGTCAAACCAACATCCTGGTACTTGAGTGAGTGAGACTAGTGTCAAACCAACATCCTGGTACTTGAGTGAGTGAGACTAGTGTCAAACCAACATCCTGGTACTTGAGTGAGACTAGTGTCAAACCAACATCCTGGTATTTGAGTGAGACTAGTGTCAAACCAACATCCTGGTACTTGAGTGAGACTAGTGTCAAACCAACATCCTGGTATTTGAGTGAGACTAGTGTCAACCCAACATCCTGGTACTTGAGTGAGTGAGACTAGTGTCAAACCAACATCCTGGTACTTGAGTGAGTGAGACTAGTGTCAAACCAACATCCTGGTACTTGAGTGAGTGAGACTAGTGTCAAACCAACATCCTGGTACTTGAGTGAGTGAGACTAGTGTCAAACCAACATCCTGGTACTTGAGTGAGTGAGACTAGTGTCAAACCAACATCCTGGTACTTGAGTGAGTGAGACTAGTGTCAAACCAACATCCTGGTACTTGAGTGAGACTAGTGTCAAACCAACATCCTGGTACTTGAGTGAGTGAGACTAGTGTCAAACCAACATCCTGGTACTTGAGTGAGTGAGACTAGTGTCAAACCAACATCCTGGTACTTGAGTGAGTGAGACTAGTGTCAAACCAACATCCTGGTACTTGAGTGAGTGAGACTAGTGTCAAACCAACATCCTGGTACTTGAGTGAGTGAGACTAGTGTCAAACCAACATCCTGGTACTTGAGTGAGTGAGACTAGTGTCAAACAAACATCCTGGTACTTGAGTGAGTGAGACTAGTGTCAAACCAACATCCTGGTATTTGAGTGAGTGAGACTAGTGTCAAACCAACATCCTGGGACTTGAGTGAGTGAGACTAGTGTCAAACCAACATCCTGGTACTTGAGTGAGACTAGTGTCAAACCAACATCCTGGTACTTGAGTGAGTGAGACTAGTGTCAAACCAACATCCTGGTACTTGAGTGAGTGAGACTAGTGTCAAACCAACATCCTGGTACTTGAGTGAGACTAGTGTCAAACCAAGATCCTGGTGCTTGAGTGAGACTAGTGTCAAACCAACATCCTGGTACTTGAGTGAGTGAGACTAGTGTCAAACCAACATCCTGGTACTTGAGTGAGACTAGTGTCAAACCAACATCCTGGTATTTGAGTGAGACTAGTGTCAAACCAACATCCTGGTACTTGAGTGAGACTAGTGTCAAACCAACATCCTGGTACTTGAGTGAGACTAGTGTCAAACCAACATCCTGGTATTTGAGTGAGACTAGTGTCAAACCAACATCCTGGTACTTGAGTGAGTGAGACTAGTGTCAAACCAACATCCTGGTACTTGAGTGAGTGAGACTAGTGTCAAACCAACATCCTGGTACTTGAGTGAGTGAGACTAGTGTCAAACCAACATCCTGGTATTTGAGTAAGACTAGTGTCAAACCAACATCCTGGTACTTGAGTGAGTGAGACTAGTGTCAAACCAACATCCTGGTACTTGAGTGAGTGAGACTAGTGTCAAACCAACATCCTGGTATTTGAGTAAGACTAGTGTCAAACCAACATCCTGGTACTTGAGTGAGACTGGTGTCAAACCAACATCCTGGTATTTGAGTGAGACTAGTGTCAACCCAACATCCTGGTACTTGAATGAGTGAGACTAGTGTCAAACCAACATCCTGGTACTTGAGTGAGACTAGTGTCAAACCAACATCCTGGTACTTGAGTGAGACTAGTGTCAAACCAACATCCTGGTACTTGAGTGAGACTAGTGTCAAACCAACATCCTGGTACTTGAGTGAGACTAGTGTCAAACCAACATCCTGGTACTTGAGTGAGACTAGTGTCAAACCAACATCCTGGTACTTGAGTGAGACTAGTGTCAAATCAACATCCTGGTACTTGAGTGAGTGAGACTAGTGTCAAACCAACATCCTGGTACTTGAGTGAGTGAGACTAGTGTCAAACCAACATCCTGGTACTTGAGTGAGACTAGTGTCAAACCAACATCCTGGTACTTGAGTGAGTGAGACTAGTGTCAAACCAACATCCTGGTACTTGAGTGAGTGAGACTAGTGTCAAACTAACATCCTGGTACTTGAGTGAGACTAGTGTCAAACCAACATCCTGGTACTTGAGTGAGTGAGACTAGTGTCAAACCAACATCCTGGTACTTGAGTGAGTGAGACTAGTGTCAAACCAACATCCTGGTACTTGAGTGAGTGAGACTAGTGTCAAACCAACATCCTGGTACTTGAGTGAGACTAGTGTCAAACCAACATCCTGGTACTTGAGTGAGTGAGACTAGTGTCAAACAAACATCCTGGTACTTGAGTGAGTGAGACTAGTGTCAAACCAACATCCTGGTATTTGAGTGAGTGAGACTAGTGTCAAACCAACATCCTGGGACTTGAGTGAGTGAGACTAGTGTCAAACCAACATCCTGGTACTTGAGTGAGACTAGTGTCAAACCAACATCCTGGTACTTGAGTGAGTGAGACTAGTGTCAAACCAACATCCTGGTACTTGAGTGAGTGAGACTAGTGTCAAACCAACATCCTGGTACTTGAGTGAGACTAGTGTCAAACCAAGTTCCTGGTGCTTGAGCGAGACTAGTGTCAAACCAACATCCTGGTACTTGAGTGAGTGAGACTAGTGTCAAACCAACATCCTGGTACTTGAGTGAGACTGGTGTCAAACCAACATCCTGGTATTTGAGTGAGACTAGTGTCAACCCAACATCCTGGTACTTGAGTGAGTGAGACTAGTGTCAAACCAACATCCTGGTACTTGAGTGAGTGAGACTAGTGTCAAACCAACATCCTGGTACTTGAGTGAGTGAGACTAGTGTCAAACCAACATCCTGGTACTTGAGTGAGTGAGACTAGTGTCAAACAAACATCCTGGTACTTGAGTGAGTGAGACTAGTGTCAAACCAACATCCTGGTATTTGAGTGAGTGAGACTAGTGTCAAACCAACATCCTGGTACTTGAGTGAGACTAGTGTCAAACCAACATCCTGGTACTTGAGTGAGACTAGTGTCAAACCAACATCCTGGTACTTGAGTGAGACTAGTGTCAAACCAACATCCTGGTACTTGAGTGAGTGAGACTAGTGTCAAACCAACATCCTGGTACTTGAGTGAGACTAGTGTCAAACCAACATCCTGGTACTTGAGTGAGACTAGTGTCAAACCAACATCCTGGTACTTGAGTGAGACTAGTGTCAAACCAACATCCTGGTACTTGAGTGAGTGAGACTAGTGTCAAACCAACATCCTGGTACTTGAGTGAGACTGGTGTCAAACCAACATCCTGGTATTTGAGTGAGACTAGTGTCAACCCAACATCCTGGTACTTGAGTGAGTGGGACTAGTGTCAAACCAACATCCTGGTACTTGAGTGAGACTAGTGTCAAACCAACATCCTGGTACTTGAGTGAGACTAGTGTCAAACCAACATCCTGGTACTTGAGTGAGACTAGTGTCAAACCAACATCCTGGTACTTGAGTGAGACTAGTGTCAAACCAACATGCTGGTACTTGAGTGAGACTAGTGTCAAACCAACATCCTGGTACTTGAGTGAGTGAGACTAGTGTCAAACCAACATCCTGGTACTTGAGTGAGTGAGACTAGTGTCAAACCAACATCCTGGTACTTGAGTGAGTGAGACTAGTGTCAAACTAACATCCTGGTACTTGAGTGAGACTAGTGTCAAACCAACATCCTGGTACTTGAGTGAGTGAGACTAGTGTCAAACCAACATCCTGGTACTTGAGTGAGTGAGACTAGTGTCAAACCAACATCCTGGTACTTGAGTGAGTGAGACTAGTGTCAAACCAACATCCTGGTACTTGAGTGAGACTAGTGTCAAACCAACATCCTGGCACTTGAGTGAGTGAGACTAGTGTCAAACAAACATCCTGGTACTTGAGTGAGTGAGACTAGTGTCAAACCAACATCCTGGTATTTGAGTGAGTGAGACTAGTGTCAAACCAACTTCCTGGGACTTGAGTGAGTGAGACTAGTGTCAAACCAACATCCTGGTACTTGAGTGAGACTAGTGTCAAACCAACATCCTGGTACTTGAGTGAGTGAGACTAGTGTCAAACCAACATCCTGGTACTTGAGTGAGTGAGACTAGTGTCAAACCAACATCCTGGTACTTGAGTGAGACTAGTGTCAAACCAACATCCTGGTACTTGAGTGAGACTAGTGTCAAACCAACATCCTGGTACTTGAGTGAGACTAGTGTCAAATCAACATCCTGGTACTTGAGTGAGTGAGACTAGTGTCAAACCAACAGCCTGGTACTTGAGTGAGACTAGTGTCAAACCAACATCCTGGTACTTGAGTGAGTGAGACTAGTGTCAAACCAACATCCTGGTACTTGAGTGAGACTAGTGTCAAACCAACATCCTGGTACTTGAGTGAGACTAGTGTCAAACCAACATCCTGGTACTTGAGTGAGACTAGTGTCAAACCAACATCCTGGTACTTGAGTGAGTGAGACTAGTGTCAAACCAACATCCTGGTACTTGAGTGAGACTAGTGTCAAACCAACATCCTGGTACTTGAGTGAGACTAGTGTCAAACCAACATCCTGGTACTTGAGTGAGACTAGTGTCAAACCAACATCCTGGTACTTGAGTGAGTGAGACTAGTGTCAAACCAAAATCCTGGTACTTGAGTGAGTGAGACTAGTGTCAAACCAACATCCTGGTATTTGAGTGAGTGAGACTAGTGTCAAACCAACATCCTGGTACTTGAGTGAGTGAGACTAGTGTCAAACCAACATCCTGGTACTTGAGTGAGTGAGACTAGTGTCAAACCAACATCCTGGTACTTGAGTGAGTGAGACTAGTGTCAAACCAACATCCTGGTACTTGAGTGAGTGAGACTAGTGTCAAACCAACATCCTGGTACTTGAGTGAGTGAGACTAGTGTCAAACCAACATCCTGGTACTTGAGTGAGACTAGTGTCAAACCAACATCCTGGTACTTGAGTGAGTGAGACTAGTGTCAAACAAACATCCTGGTACTTGAGTGAGACTAGTGTCAAACCAACATCCTGGTACTTGAGTGAGTGAGACTAGTGTCAAACCAACATCCTGGTACTTGAGTGAGTGAGACTAGTGTCAAACCAACATCCTGGTACTTGAGTGAGTGAGACTAGTGTCAAACCAACATCCTGGTACTTGAGTGAGACTAGTGTCAAACCAACATCCTGGTACTTGAGTGAGTGAGACTAGTGTCAAACAAACATCCTGGTACTTGAGTGAGTGAGACTAGTGTCAAACCAACATCCTGGTATTTGAGTGAGTGAGACTAGTGTCAAACCAACATCCTGGGACTTGAGTGAGTGAGACTAGTGTCAAACAAACATCCTGGTACTTGAGTGAGTGAGACTAGTGTCAAACCAACATCCTGGTATTTGAGTGAGTGAGACTAGTGTCAAACCAACATCCTGGTACTTGAGTGAGTCTAGTGTCAAACCAACATCCTGGTACTTGAGTGAGACTAGTGTCAAACCAACATCCTGGTACTTGAGTGAGTGAGACTAGTGTCAAACCAACATCCTGGTACTTGAGTGAGTGAGACTAGTGTCAAACCAACATCCTGGTACTTGAGTGAGACTAGTGTCAAACCAACATCCTGGTATTTGAGTGAGACTAGTGTCAAACCAACATCCTGGTACTTGAGTGAGTGAGACTAGTGTCAAACCAACATCCTGGTACTTGAGTGAGACTAGTGTCAAACCAACATCCTGGTACTTGAGTGAGACTAGTGTCAAACCAACATCCTGGTACTTGAGTGAGTGAGACTAGTGTCAAACCAACATCCTGGTACTTGAGTGAGACTGGTGTCAAACCAACATCCTGGTATTTGAGTGAGACTAGTGTCAACCCAACATCCTGGTACTTGAGTGAGTGGGACTAGTGTCAAACCAACATCCTGGTACTTGAGTGAGACTAGTGTCAAACCAACATCCTGGTACTTGAGTGAGACTAGTGTCAAACCAACATCCTGGTACTTGAGTGAGACTAGTGTCAAACCAACATGCTGGTACTTGAGTGAGACTAGTGTCAAACCAACATCCTGGTACTTGAGTGAGTGAGACTAGTGTCAAACCAACATCCTGGTACTTGAGTGAGACTGGTGTCAAACCAACATCCTGGTATTTGAGTGAGACTAGTGTCAACCCAACATCCTGGTACTTGAGTGAGTGGGACTAGTGTCAAACCAACATCCTGGTACTTGAGTGAGACTAGTGTCAAACCAACATCCTGGTACTTGAGTGAGACTAGTGTCAAACCAACATCCTGGTACTTGAGTGAGACTAGTGTCAAACCAACATGCTGGTACTTGAGTGAGACTAGTGTCAAACCAACATCCTGGTACTTGAGTGAGTGAGACTAGTGTCAAACCAACATCCTGGTACTTGAGTGAGTGAGACTAGTGTCAAACTAACATCCTGGTACTTGAGTGAGACTAGTGTCAAACCAACATCCTGGCACTTGAGTGAGTGAGACTAGTGTCAAACAAACATCCTGGTACTTGAGTGAGTGAGACTAGTGTCAAACCAACATCCTGGTATTTGAGTGAGTGAGACTAGTGTCAAACCAACATCCTGGTACTTGAGTGAGACTAGTGTCAAACCAACATCCTGGTACTTGAGTGAGTGAGACTAGTGTCAAACCAACATCCTGGTACTTGAGTGAGTGAGACTAGTGTCAAACCAACATCCTGGTACTTGAGTGAGTGAGACTAGTGTCAAACCAACATCCTGGTACTTGAGTGAGTGAGACTAGTGTCAAACCAACATCCTGGTACTTGAGTGAGTGAGACTAGTGTCAAACCAACATCCTGGTACTTGAGTGAGACTAGTGTCAAACAAACATCCTGGTACTTGAGTGAGACTAGTGTCAAACCAACATCCTGGTACTTGAGTGAGTGAGACTAGTGTCAAACCAACATCCTGGCACTTGAGTGAGTGAGACTAGTGTCAAACTAACATCCTGGTACTTGAGTGAGACTAGTGTCAAACCAACTTCCTGGGACTTGAGTGAGTGAGACTAGTGTCAAACCAACATCCTGGTACTTGAGTGAGACTAGTGTCAAATCAACATCCTGGTACTTGAGTGAGTGAGACTAGTGTCAAACCAACAGCCTGGTACTTGAGTGAGACTAGTGTCAAACCAACATCCTGGTACTTGAGTGAGTGAGACTAGTGTCAAACCAACATCCTGGTACTTGAGTGAGACTAGTGTCAAACCAACATCCTGGTACTTGAGTGAGACTAGTGTCAAACCAACATCCTGGTACTTGAGTGAGTGAGACTAGTGTCAAACCAACATCCTGGTACTTGAGTGAGACTAGTGTCAAACCAACATCCTGGTACTTGAGTGAGTGAGACTAGTGTCAAACCAAAATCCTGGTACTTGAGTGAGTGAGACTAGTGTCAAACCAACATCCTGGTATTTGAGTGAGTGAGACTAGTGTCAAACCAACATCCTGGTACTTGAGTGAGACTAGTGTCAAACCAACATCCTGGTATTTGAGTGAGACTAGTGTCAAACCAACATCCTGGTACTTGAGTGAGTGAGACTAGTGTCAAACCAACATCCTGGTACTTGAGTGAGTGAGACTAGTGTCAAACCAACATCCTGGTACTTGAGTGAGTGAGACTAGTGTCAAACCAACATCCTGGTACTTGAGTGAGACTAGTGTCAAACCAACATCCTGGTACTTGAGTGAGTGAGACTAGTGTCAAACAAACATCCTGGTACTTGAGTGAGTGAGACTAGTGTCAAACCAACATCCTGGTATTTGAGTGAGTGAGACTAGTGTCAAACCAACATCCTGGGACTTGAGTGGGTGAGACTAGTGTCAAACCAACATCCTGGTACTTGAGTGAGTGAGACTAGTGTCAAACCAACATCCTGGTATTTGAGTGAGTGAGACTAGTGTCAAACCAACATCCTGGTACTTGAGTGAGACTAGTGTCAAACCAACATCCTGGTACTTGAGTGAGACTAGTGTCAAACCAACATCCTGGTACTTGAGTGAGACTAGTGTCAAACCAACATCCTGGTACTTGAGTGAGACTAGTGTCAAACCAACATCCTGGTACTTGAGTGAGACTAGTGTCAAACCAACATCCTGGTACTTGAGTGAGACTAGTGTCAAACCAACATCCTGGTACTTGAGTGAGACTAGTGTCAAACCAACATCCTGGTACTTGAGTGAGACTAGTGTCAAATCAACATCCTGGTACTTGAGTGAGTGAGACTAGTGTCAAACCAACATCCTGGTACTTGAGTGAGTGAGACTAGTGTCAAACCAACATCCTGGTACTTGAGTGAGTGAGACTAGTGTCAAACTAACATCCTGGTACTTGAGTGAGACTAGTGTCAAACCAACATCCTGGTACTTGAGTGAGTGAGACTAGTGTCAAACCAACATCCTGGTACTTGAGTGAGTGAGACTAGTGTCAAACCAACATCCTGGTACTTGAGTGAGTGAGACTAGTGTCAAACCAACATCCTGGTACTTGAGTGAGACTAGTGTCAAACCAACATCCTGGCACTTGAGTGAGTGAGACTAGTGTCAAACAAACATCCTGGTACTTGAGTGAGTGAGACTAGTGTCAAACCAACATCCTGGTATTTGAGTGAGTGAGACTAGTGTCAAACCAACTTCCTGGGACTTGAGTGAGTGAGACTAGTGTCAAACCAACATCCTGGTACTTGAGTGAGACTAGTGTCAAACCAACATCCTGGTACTTGAGTGAGTGAGACTAGTGTCAAACCAACATCCTGGTACTTGAGTGAGTGAGACTAGTGTCAAACCAACATCCTGGTACTTGAGTGAGACTAGTGTCAAACCAACATCCTGGTACTTGAGTGAGACTAGTGTCAAACCAACATCCTGGTACTTGAGTGAGACTATTGTCAAACCAACATCCTGGTACTTGAGTGAGTGAGACTAGTGTCAAACCAACATCCTGGCACTTGAGTGAGTGAGACTAGTGTCAAACAAACATCCTGGTACTTGAGTGAGTGAGACTAGTGTCAAACCAACATCCTGGTATTTGAGTGAGTGAGACTAGTGTCAAACCAACTTCCTGGGACTTGAGTGAGTGAGACTAGTGTCAAACCAACATCCTGGTACTTGAGTGAGACTAGTGTCAAACCAACATCCTGGTACTTGAGTGAGTGAGACTAGTGTCAAACCAACATCCTGGTACTTGAGTGAGTGAGACTAGTGTCAAACCAACATCCTGGTACTTGAGTGAGACTAGTGTCAAACCAACATCCTGGTACTTGAGTGAGACTAGTGTCAAACCAACATCCTGGTACTTGAGTGAGTGAGACTAGTGTCAAACCAACATCCTGGTACTTGAGTGAGACTGGTGTCAAACCAACATCCTGGTATTTGAGTGAGACTAGTGTCAACCCAACATCCTGGTACTTGAGTGAGTGAGACTAGTGTCAAACCAACATCCTGGTACTTGAGTGAGACTAGTGTCAAACCAACATCCTGGTACTTGAGTGAGACTAGTGTCAAACCAACATCCTGGTACTTGAGTGAGACTAGTGTCAAACCAACATCCTGGTACTTGAGTGAGACTAGTGTCAAACCAACATCCTGGTACTTGAGTGAGACTAGTGTCAAATCAACATCCTGGTACTTGAGTGAGTGAGACTAGTGTCAAACCAACATCCTGGTACTTGAGTGAGACTAGTGTCAAATCAACATCCTGGTACTTGAGTGAGTGAGACTAGTGTCAAACCAACAGCCTGGTACTTGAGTGAGACTAGTGTCAAACAAACATCCTGGTATTTGAGTGAGTGAGACTAGTGTCAAACCAACATCCTGGTACTTGAGTGAGTGAGACTAGTGTCAAACCAACATCCTGGTACTTGAGTGAGTGAGACTAGTGTCAAACCAACATCCTGGTACTTGAGTGAGTGAGACTAGTGTCAAACCAACATCCTGGTACTTGAGTGAGTGAGACTAGTGTCAAACCAACATCCTGGTACTTGAGTGTGTGAGACTAGTGTCAAACCAACATCCTGGTACTTGAGTGAGACTAGTGTCAAACCAACATCCTGGTACTTGAGTGAGTGAGACTAGTGTCAAACCAACATCCTGGTACTTGAGTGAGACTAGTGTCAAACCAACATCCTGGTACTTGAGTGAGACTAGTGTCAAACCAACATCCTGGTACTTGAGTGAGACTAGTGTCAAATCAACATCCTGGTACTTGAGTGAGTGAGACTAGTGTCAAACCAACATCCTGGTACTTGAGTGAGACTAGTGTCAAACCAACATCCTGGTACTTGGGTGAGACTAGTGTCAAACCAACATCCTGGTACTTGAGTGAGACTAGTGTCAAACCAACATCCTGGTACTTGAGTGAGACTAGTGTCAAACAAACATCCTGGTACTTGAGTGAGTGAGACTAGTGTCAAACCAACATCCTGGTACTTGAGTGAGACTAGTGTCAAACCAACATCCTGGTACTTGAGTGAGACTAGTGTCAAACCAACATCCTGGTACTTGAGTGAGACTAGTGTCAAACCAACATCCTGGTACTTGAGTGAGACTAGTGTCAAACCAACATCCTGGTACTTGGGTGAGACTAGTGTCAAACCAACATCCTGGTACTTGAGTGAGACTAGTGTCAAACCAACATCCTGGTACTTGAGTGAGACTAGTGTCAAACCAACATCCTGGTACTTGAGTGAGACTTGTGTCAAATCAACATCCTGGTACTTGAGTGAGTGAGACTAGTGTCAAACCAACATCCTGGTACTTTCGTGAGACTAGTGTCAAATCAACATCCTGGTACTTGAGTGAGTGAGACTAGTGTCAAACCAACATCCTGGTACTTGAGTGAGACTAGTGTCAAACCAACATCCTGGTACTTGAGTGAGTGAGACTAGTGTCAAACCAACATCCTGGTACTTGAGTGAGACTAGTGTCAAACCAACATCCTGGTACTTGAGTGAGTGAGACTAGTGTCAAACAAACATCCTGGTACTTGAGTGAGTGAGACTAGTGTCAAATCAACATCCTGGGACTTGAGTGAGTGAGACTAGTGTCAAACCAACATCCTGGTACTTGAGTGAGACTAGTGTCAAACCAACATCCTGGTACTTGAGTGAGTGAGACTAGTGTCAAACCAACATCCTGGTACTTGAGTGAGTGAGACTAGTGTCAAACCAACATCCTGGTACTTGAGTGAGACTAGTGTCAAACCAACATCCTGGTACTTGAGTGAGACTAGTGTCAAACCAACATCCTGGTACTTGAGTGAGACTAGTGTCAAACCAACATCCTGGTACTTGAGTGAGACTAGTGTCAAACCAACATCCTGGTACTTGAGTGAGACTAGTGTCAAACCAACATCCTGGTACTTGAGTGAGACTAGTGTCAAACCAACATCCTGGTACTTGAGTGAGTGAGACTAGTGTCAAACCAACATCCTGGTACTTGAGTGAGTGAGACTGGTGTCAAACCAACATCCTGGTACTTGAGTGAGTGAGACTGGTGTCAAACCAACATCCTGGTACTTGAGTGAGACTAGTGTCAACCCAACATCCTGGTACTTGAGTGAGACTAGTGTCAAACCAACATCCTGGTACTTGAGTGAGACTAGTGTCAAACCAACATCCTGGTACTTGAGTGAGTGAGACTAGTGTCAAACCAACATCCTGGTACTTGAGTGAGTGAGACTGGTGTCAACCCAACATCCTGGTACTTGAGTGAGTGAGACTAGTGTCAAACCAACATCCTGGTACTTGAGTGAGACTAGTGTCAAACCAACATCCTGGTACTTGAGTGAGACTAGTGTCAAACCAACATCCTGGTACTTGAGTGAGTGAGACTAGTGTCAAACCAACATCCTGGTACTTGAGTGAGTGAGACTAGTGTCAAACCAACATCCTGGTATTTGAGTGAGTGAGACTAGTGTCAAACCAACATCCTGGTACTTGAGTGAGTGAGACTAGTGTCAAACCAACATCCTGGTACTTGAGTGAGTGGGGCTAGTGTCAAACCAACATCCTGGTACTTGAGTGAGTGGGACTAGTGTCAAACCAACATCCTGGTACTTGAGTGAGACTAGTGTCAAACCAACATCCTGGTACTTGAGTGAGTGAGACTAGTGTCAAACAAACATCCTGGTACTTGAGTGAGTGAGACTAGTGTCAAATCAACATCCTGGGACTTGAGTGAGTGAGACTAGTGTCAAACCAACATCCTGGTACTTGAGTGAGACTAGTGTCAAACCAACATCCTGGTACTTGAGTGAGTGAGACTAGTGTCAAACCAACATCCTGGTACTTGAGTGAGACTAGTGTCAAACCAACATCCTGGTACTTGAGTGAGACTAGTGTCAAACCAACATCCTGGTACTTGAGTGAGTGAGACTAGTGTCAAACCAACATCCTGGTACTTGAGTGAGACTGGTGTCAAACCAACATCCTGGTATTTGAGTGAGACTAGTGTCAACCCAACATCCTGGTACTTGAGTGAGTGAGACTAGTGTCAAACCAACACCCTGGTACTTGAGTGAGACTAGTGTCAAACCAACATCCTGGTACTTGAGTGAGACTAGTGTCAAACCAACATCCTGGTACTTGAGTGAGACTAGTGTCAAACCAACAGCCTGGTACTTGAGTGAGACTAGTGTCAAACCAACATCCTGGTACTTGAGTGAGACTAGTGTCAAACCAACATCCTGGTACTTGAGTGAGACTAGTGTCAAACCAACATCCTGGTACTTGAGTGAGTGAGACTAGTGTCAAACCAACATCCTGGTACTTGAGTGAGTGAGACTAGTGTCAAACCAACATCCTGGTACTTGAGTTAGTGAGACTAGTATCAAACCAACATCCTGGTACTTGAGTGAGACTAGTGTCAAACCAACATCCTGGTACTTGAGTGAGACTAGTGTCAAACCAACATCCTGGTACTTGAGTGAGTGAGACTAGTGTCAAACCAACATCCTGGTACTTGAGTGAGAATAGTGTCAAACCAACATCCTGGTACTTGAGTGAGACTAGTGTCAAACCAACATCCTGGTACTTGAGTGAGACTAGTGTCAAACCAACATCCTGGTACTTGAGTGAGTGAGACTAGTGTCAAACCAACATCCTGGTACTTGAGTGAGTGAGACTAGTGTCAAACCAACATCCTGGTACTTGAGTGAGACTAGTGTCAAACCAACATCCTGGTACTTGAGTGAGTGAGACTAGTGTCAACCCAACATCCTGGTACTTGAGTGAGTGAGACTAGTGTCAAACCAACATCCTGGTACTTGAGTGAGACTAGTGTCAAACCAACATCCTGGTACTTGAGTGAGTGAGACTAGTGTCAAACCAACATCCTGGTACTTGAGTGAGACTAGTGTCAAACCAACATCCTGGTACTTGAGTGAGTGAGACTAGTGTCAAACCAACATCCTGGTACTTGAGTGAGTGAGACTAGTGTCAAACCAACATCCTGGTATTTGAGTGAGTGAGACTAGTGTCAAACCAACATCCTGGTACTTGAGTTAGTGAGACTAGTGTCAAACCAACATCCTGGTACTTGAGTGTGTGAGACTAGTGTCACACCAACATCCTGGTTCTTGAGTGTGTGAGACTAGTGTCAAACCAACATCCTGGTACTTGAGTGAGACTAGTGTCAAACCAACATCCTGGTATTTGAGTGAGACTAGTGTCAAACCAACATCCTGGTACTTGAGTGAGTGAGACTAGTGTCAAACCAACATCCTGGTACTTGAGTGAGTGAGACTAGTGTCAAACCAACATCCTGGTACTTGAGTGAGACTAGTGTCAAACCAACATCCTGGTACTTGAGTGAGTGAGACTAGTGTCAAACAAACATCCTGGTACTTGAGTGAGTGAGACTAGTGTCAAACCAACATCCTGTTATTTGAGTGAGTGAGACTAGTGTCAAACCAACATCCTGGGACTTGAGTGGGTGAGACTAGTGTCAAACCAACATCCTGGTACTTGAGTGAGTGAGACTAGTGTCAAACCAACATCCTGGTATTTGAGTGAGTGAGACTAGTGTCAAACCAACATCCTGGTACTTGAGTGAGACTAGTGTCAAACCAACATCCTGGTACTTGAGTGAGACTAGTGTCAAACCAACATCCTGGTACTTGAGTGAGACTAGTGTCAAACCAACATCCTGGTACTTGAGTGAGACTAGTGTCAAACCAACATCCTGGTACTTGAGTGAGACTAGTGTCAAACCAACATCCTGGTACTTGAGTGAGACTAGTGTCAAACCAACATCCTGGTACTTGAGTGAGACTAGTGTCAAACCAACATCCTGGTACTTGAGTGAGACTAGTGTCAAATCAACATCCTGGTACTTGAGTGAGTGAGACTAGTGTCAAACCAACATCCTGGTACTTGAGTGAGTGAGACTAGTGTCAAACCAACATCCTGGTACTTGAGTGAGTGAGACTAGTGTCAAACTAACATCCTGGTACTTGAGTGAGACTAGTGTCAAACCAACATCCTGGTACTTGAGTGAGTGAGACTAGTGTCAAACCAACATCCTGGTACTTGAGTGAGTGAGACTAGTGTCAAACCAACATCCTGGTACTTGAGTGAGACTAGTGTCAAACCAACATCCTGGCACTTGAGTGAGTGAGACTAGTGTCAAACAAACATCCTGGTACTTGAGTGAGTGAGACTAGTGTCAAACCAACATCCTGGTATTTGAGTGAGTGAGACTAGTGTCAAACCAACATCCTGGTATTTGAGTGAGTGAGACTAGTGTCAAACCAACTTCCTGGGACTTGAGTGAGTGAGACTAGTGTCAAACCAACATCCTGGTACTTGAGTGAGACTAGTGTCAAACCAACATCCTGGTACTTGAGTGAGTGAGACTAGTGTCAAACCAACATCCTGGTACTTGAGTGAGTGAGACTAGTGTCAAACCAACATCCTGGGACTTGAGTGAGACTAGTGTCAAACCAACATCCTGGTACTTGAGTGAGACTAGTGTCAAACCAACATCCTGGTACTTGAGTGAGACTATTGTCAAACCAACATCCTGGTACTTGAGTGAGTGAGACTAGTGTCAAACCAACATCCTGGCACTTGAGTGAGTGAGACTAGTGTCAAACAAACATCCTGGTACTTGAGTGAGTGAGACTAGTGTCAAACCAACATCCTGGTATTTGAGTGAGTGAGACTAGTGTCAAACCAACTTCCTGGGACTTGAGTGAGTGAGACTAGTGTCAAACCAACATCCTGGTACTTGAGTGAGACTAGTGTCAAACCAACATCCTGGTACTTGAGTGAGACTAGTGTCAAACCAACATCCTGGTACTTGAGTGAGTGAGACTAGTGTCAAACCAACATCCTGGTACTTGAGTGAGTGAGACTAGTGTCAAACCAACATCCTGGTACTTGAGTGAGACTAGTGTCAAACCAACATCCTGGTACTTGAGTGAGACTAGTGTCAAACCAACATCCTGGTACTTGAGTGAGTGAGACTGGTGTCAAACCAACATCCTGGTACTTGAGTGAGACTGGTGTCAAACCAACATCCTGGTATTTGAGTGAGACTAGTGTCAACCCAACATCCTGGTACTTGAGTGAGTGAGACTAGTGTCAAACCAACATCCTGGTACTTGAGTGAGACTAGTGTCAAACCAACATCCTGGTACTTGAGTGAGACTAGTGTCAAACCAACATCCTGGTACTTGAGTGAGACTAGTGTCAAACCAACATCCTGGTACTTGAGTGAGACTAGTGTCAAACCAACATCCTGGTACTTGAGTGAGACTAGTGTCAAATCAACATCCTGGTACTTGAGTGAGTGAGACTAGTGTCAAACCAACATCCTGGTACTTGAGTGAGACTAGTGTCAAATCAACATCCTGGTACTTGAGTGAGTGAGACTAGTGTCAAACCAACAGCCTGGTACTTGAGTGAGACTAGTGTCAAACCAACATCCTGGTATTTGAGTGAGTGAGACTAGTGTCAAACCAACATCCTGGTACTTGAGTGAGTGAGACTAGTGTCAAACCAACATCCTGGTACTTGAGTGAGTGAGACTAGTGTCAAACCAACATCCTGGTACTTGAGTGAGTGAGACTAGTGTCAAACCAACATCCTGGTACTTGAGTGAGTGAGACTAGTGTCAAACCAACATCCTGGTACTTGAGTGAGTGAGACTAGTGTCAAACCAACATCCTGGTACTTGAGTGAGACTAGTGTCAAACCAACATCCTGGTACTTGAGTGAGTGAGACTAGTGTCAAACCAACATCCTGGTACTTGAGTGAGACTAGTGTCAAACCAACATCCTGGTACTTGAGTGAGACTAGTGTCAAACCAACATCCTGGTACTTGAGTGAGACTAGTGTCAAATCAACATCCTGGTACTTGAGTGAGTGAGACTAGTGTCAAACCAACATCCTGGTACTTGAGTGAGACTAGTGTCAAACCAACATCCTGGTACTTGAGTGAGACTAGTGTCAAACCAACATCCTGGTACTTGAGTGAGACTAGTGTCAAACCAACATCCTGGTACTTGAGTGAGACTAGTGTCAAACCAACATCCTGGTACTTGAGTGAGACTAGTGTCAAACCAACATCCTGGTACTTGAGTGAGTGAGACTAGTGTCAAACCAACATCCTGGTACTTGGGTGAGACTAGTGTCAAACCAACATCCTGGTACTTGAGTGAGACTAGTGTCAAACCAACATCCTGGTACTTGAGTGAGACTAGTGTCAAACAAACATCCTGGTACTTGAGTGAGTGAGACTAGTGTCAAACCAACATCCTGGTACTTGAGTGAGACTAGTGTCAAACCAACATCCTGGTACTTGAGTGAGACTAGTGTCAAACCAACATCCTGGTACTTGAGTGAGACTAGTGTCAAATCAACATCCTGGTACTTGAGTGAGTGAGACTAGTGTCAAACCAACATCCTGGTACTTGAGTGAGTGAGACTAGTGTCAAACCAACATCCTGGTACTTGAGTGAGACTAGTGTCAAACCAACATCCTGGTACTTGAGTGAGACTAGTGTCAAACCAACATCCTGGTACTTGAGTGAGACTAGTGTCAAACCAACATCCTGGTACTTGAGTGAGACTAGTGTCAAACCAACATCCTGGTACTTGAGTGAGTGAGACTAGTGTCAAACCAACATCCTGGTACTTGGGTGAGACTAGTGTCAAACCAACATCCTGGTACTTGAGTGAGACTAGTGTCAAACCAACATCCTGGTACTTGAGTGAGACTAGTGTCAAACAAACATCCTGGTACTTGAGTGAGTGAGACTAGTGTCAAACCAACATCCTGGTACTTGAGTGAGACTAGTGTCAAACCAACATCCTGGTACTTGAGTGAGACTAGTGTCAAACCAACATCCTGGTACTTGAGTGAGACTAGTGTCAAACCAACATCCTGGTACTTGAGTGAGACTAGTGTCAAACCAACATCCTGGTACTTGGGTGAGACTAGTGTCAAACCAACATCCTGGTACTTGAGTGAGACTAGTGTCAAACCAACATCCTGGTACTTGAGTGAGACTTGTGTCAAATCAACATCCTGGTACTTGAGTGAGACTAGTGTCAAACCAACATCCTGGTACTTGAGTGAGACTAGTGTCAAACCAACATCCTGGTACTTGAGTGAGACTAGTGTCAAACCAACATCCTGGTACTTTCGTGAGACTAGTGTCAAATCAACATCCTGGTACTTGAGTGAGTGAGACTAGTGTCAAACCAACAGCCTGGTACTTGAGTGAGACTAGTGTCAAACCAACATCCTGGTACTTGAGTGAGTGAGTGAGACTAGTGTCAAACCAACATCCTGGTACTTGAGTGAGACTAGTGTCAAACCAACATCCTGGTACTTGAGTGAGACTAGTGTCAAACCAACATCCTGGTACTTGAGTGAGACTAGTGTCAAACCAACATCCTGGTACTTGAGTGAGACTAGTGTCAAACCAACATCCTGGTACTTGAGTGAGACTAGTGTCAAACCAACATCCTGGTACTTGAGTGAGTGAGACTAGTGTCAAACCAACATCCTGGTACTTGAGTGAGACTAGTGTCAAACCAACATCCTGGTACTTGAGTGAGACTAGTGTCAAACCAACATCCTGGTACTTGAGTGAGACTAGTGTCAAACCAACATCCTGGTACTTGAGTGAGTGAGACTAGTGTCAAACCAACATCCTGGTACTTGAGTGAGTGAGACTAGTGTCAAACCAACATCCTGGTATTTGAGTGAGTGAGACTAGTGTCAAACCAACATCCTGGTACTTGAGTGAGTGAGACTAGTGTCAAACCAACATCCTGGTACTTGAGTGAGTGAGACTAGTGTCAAACCAACATCCTGGTACTTGAGTGAGAATAGTGTCAAACCAACATCCTGGTACTTGAGTGAGACTAGTGTCAAACCAACATCCTGGTACTTGAGTGAGTGAGACTAGTGTCAAACCAACATCCTGGTACTTGAGTGAGTGAGACTAGTGTCAAACCAACATCCTGGTACTTGAGTGAGTGAGACTAGTGTCAAACCAACATCCTGGTACTTGAGTGAGACTTGTGTCAAATCAACATCCTGGTACTTGAGTGAGTGAGACTAGTGTCAAACCAACATTCTGGTACTTGAGTGAGTGAGACTAGTGTCAAACCAACATCCTGGTACTTGAGTGAGACTAGTGTCAAATCAACATCCTGGTACTTGAGTGAGTGAGACTAGTGTCAAACCAACAGCCTGGTACTTGAGTGAGACTAGTGTCAAACCAACATCCTGGTACTTGAGTGAGTGAGACTAGTGTCAAACCAACATCCTGGTACTTGAGTGAGACTAGTGTCAAACCAACATCCTGGTACTTGAGTGAGACTAGTGTCAAACCAACATCCTGGTACTTGAGTGAGACTAGTGTCAAACCAACATCCTGGTACTTGAGTGAGACTAGTGTCAAACCAACATCCTGGTACTTGAGTGAGACTAGTGTCAAACCAACATCCTGGTACTTGAGTGAGACTAGTGTCAAACCAACATCCTGGTACTTGAGTGAGACTAGTGTCAAACCAACATCCTGGTACTTGAGTGAGTGAGACTAGTGTCAAACCAACATCCTGGTACTTGAGTGAGTGAGACTGGTGTCAAACCAACATCCTGGTACTTGAGTGAGACTAGTGTCAAACCAACATCCTGGTACTTGAGTGAGTGAGACTAGTGTCAAACCAACATCCTGGTACTTGAGTGAGTGAGACTAGTGTCAAACCAACATCCTGGTACTTGAGTGAGACTAGTGTCAAACCAACATCCTGGTACTTGAGTGAGACTAGTGTCAAACCAACATCCTGGTACTTGAGTGAGTGAGACTAGTGTCAAACCAACATCCTGGTACTTGAGTGAGTGAGACTAGTGTCAAACCAACATCCTGGTATTTGAGTGAGTGAGACTAGTGTCAAACCAACATCCTGGTACTTGAGTGAGTGAGACTAGTGTCAAACCAACATCCTGGTACTTGAGTGAGTGAGACTAGTGTCAAACCAACATCCTGGTACTTGAGTGAGTGAGAATAGTGTCAAACCAACATCCTGGTACTTGAGTGTGTGAGACTAGTGTCAAACCAACATCCTGGTACTTGAGTGAGACTAGTGTCAAACCAACATCCTGGTACTTGAGTGAGTGAGACTAGTGTCAAACCAACATCCTGGTACTTGAGTGAGACTAGTGTCAAACCAACATCCTGGTACTTGAGTGAGACTAGTGTCAAACCAACATCCTGGTACTTGAGTGAGACTAGTGTCAAACCAACATCCTGGTACTTGAGTGAGACTAGTGTCAAATCCACATCCTGGTACTTGAGTGAGTGAGACTAGTGTCAAACCAACATCCTGGTACTTGAGTGAGTGAGACTAGTGTCAAATCAACATCCTGGTACTTGAGTGAGTGAGACTAGTGTCAAAACAACAGCCTGGTACTTGAGTGAGACTAGTGTCAAACCAACATCCTGGTACTTGAGTGAGACTAGTGTCAAACCAACATCCTGGTACTTGAGTGAGACTAGTGTAAACCAACATCCTGGTACTTGAGTGAGACTAGTGTCAAACCAACATCCTGGTACTTGAGTGAGACTAGTGTCAAACCAACATCCTGGTACTTGAGTGAGACTAGTGTCAAACCAACATCCTGGTACTTGGGTGAGACTAGTGTCAAACCAACATCCTGGTACTTGAGTGAGACTAGTGTCAAACCAACATCCTGGTACTTGAGTGAGACTAGTGTCAAACCAACATCCTGGTACTTGAGTGAGACTAGTGTCAAACCAACATCCTGGTACTTGAGTGAGTGAGACTAGTGTCAAACCAACATCCTGGTACTTGAGTGAGTGAGACTAGTGTCAAACCAACATCCTGGTACTTGAGTGAAACTAGTGTCAAACCAACATCCTGGTACTTGAGTGAGTGAGACTAGTGTCAAACCAACATCCTGGTACTTGAGTGAGACTAGTGTCAACCCAACATCCTGGTACTTGAGTGAGACTAGTGTCAAACCAACATCCTGGTACTTGAGTGAGACTAGTGTCAAACCAACATCCTGGTACTTGAGTGAGTGAGACTAGTGTCAAACCAACATCCTGGTACTTGAGTGAGTGAGACTGGTGTCAACCCAACATCCTGGTACTTGAGTGAGTGAGACTAGTGTCAAACCAACATCCTGGTACTTGAGTGAGACTAGTGTCAAACCAACATCCTGGTACTTGAGTGAGACTAGTGTCAAACCAACATCCTGGTACTTGAGTGAGTGAGACTAGTGTCAAACCAACATCCTGGTACTTGAGTGAGTGGGGCTAGTGTCAAACCAACATCCTGGTACTTGAGTGAGTGGGACTAGTGTCAAACCAACATCCTGGTACTTGAGTGAGACTAGTGTCAAACCAACATCCTGGTACTTGAGTGAGTGAGACTAGTGTCAAACAAACATCCTGGTACTTGAGTGAGTGAGACTAGTGTCAAATCAACATCCTGGGACTTGAGTGAGTGAGACTAGTGTCAAACCAACATCCTGGTACTTGAGTGAGACTAGTGTCAAACCAACATCCTGGTACTTGAGTGAGTGAGACTAGTGTCAAACCAACATCCTGGTACTTGAGTGAGTGAGACTAGTGTCAAACCAACATCCTGGTACTTGAGTGAGACTAGTGTCAAACCAACATCCTGGTACTTGAGTGAGACTAGTGTCAAACCAACATCCTGGTACTTGAGTGAGTGAGACTAGTGTCAAACCAACATCCTGGTACTTGAGTGAGACTGGTGTCAAACCAACATCCTGGTATTTGAGTGAGACTAGTGTCAACCCAACATCCTGGTACTTGAGTGAGTGAGACTAGTGTCAAACCAACACCCTGGTACTTGAGTGAGACTAGTGTCAAACCAACATCCTGGTACTTGAGTGAGACTAGTGTCAAACCAACATCCTGGTACTTGAGTGAGACTAGTGTCAAACCAACAGCCTGGTACTTGAGTGAGACTAGTGTCAAACCAACATCCTGGTACTTGAGTGAGACTAGTGTCAAACCAACATCCTGGTACTTGAGTGAGACTAGTGTCAAACCAACATCCTGGTACTTGAGTGAGTGAGACTAGTGTCAAACCAACATCCTGGTACTTGAGTGAGTGAGACTAGTGTCAAACCAACATCCTGGTACTTGAGTTAGTGAGACTAGTATCAAACCAACATCCTGGTACTTGAGTGAGACTAGTGTCAAACCAACATCCTGGTACTTGAGTGAGACTAGTGTCAAACCAACATCCTGGTACTTGAGTGAGTGAGACTAGTGTCAAACCAACATCCTGGTACTTGAGTGAGAATAGTGTCAAACCAACATCCTGGTACTTGAGTGAGACTAGTGTCAAACCAACATCCTGGTACTTGAGTGAGACTAGTGTCAAACCAACATCCTGGTACTTGAGTGAGTGAGACTAGTGTCAAACCAACATCCTGGTACTTGAGTGAGTGAGACTAGTGTCAAACCAACATCCTGGTACTTGAGTGAGACTAGTGTCAAACCAACATCCTGGTACTTGAGTGAGTGAGACTAGTGTCAACCCAACATCCTGGTACTTGAGTGAGTGAGACTAGTGTCAAACCAACATCCTGGTACTTGAGTGAGACTAGTGTCAAACCAACATCCTGGTACTTGAGTGAGTGAGACTAGTGTCAAACCAACATCCTGGTACTTGAGTGAGACTAGTGTCAAACCAACATCCTGGTACTTGAGTGAGTGAGACTAGTGTCAAACCAACATCCTGGTACTTGAGTGAGTGAGACTAGTGTCAAACCAACATCCTGGTATTTGAGTGAGTGAGACTAGTGTCAAACCAACATCCTGGTACTTGAGTTAGTGAGACTAGTGTCAAACCAACATCCTGGTACTTGAGTGTGTGAGACTAGTGTCACACCAACATCCTGGTTCTTGAGTGTGTGAGACTAGTGTCAAACCAACATCCTGGTACTTGAGTGAGACTAGTGTCAAACCAACATCCTGGTACTTGAGTGAGTGAGACTAGTGTCAAACCAACACCCTTGTACTTGAGTGAGACTAGTGTCAAACCAACATCCTGGTACTTGAGTGAGACTAGTGTCAAACCAACATCCTGGTACTTGAGTGAGTGAGACTAGTGTCAAACCAACACCCTTGTACTTGAGTGAGACTAGTGTCAAACCAACATCCTGGTACTTGAGTGAGACTAGTGTCAAACAAACATCCTGGTACTTGAGTGAGACTAGTGTCAAACCAACATCCTGGTACTTAAGTGAGACTAGTGTCAAACCAACATCCTGGTACTTGAGTGAGACTAGTGTCAAACCAACATCCTGGTACTTGAGTGAGACTAGTGTCAAACCAACATCCTGGTACTTGAGTGAGTGAGACTAGTGTCAAACCAACATCCTGGTACTTGAGTGAGACTAGTGTCAAACCAACATCCTGGTATTTGAGTGAGACTAGTGTCAAACCAACATCCTGGTACTTGAGTGAGACTAGTGTCAAACCAACATCCTGGTACTTGAGTGAGACTAGTGTCAAACCAACATCCTGGTACTTGAGTGAGTGAGACTAGTGTCAAACCAACATCCTGGTACTTGAGTGAGACTAGTGTCAAACCAACATCCTGGTATTTGAGTGAGACTAGTGTCAAACCAACATCCTGGTACTTGAGTGAGTGAGACTAGTGTCAAACCAACATCCTGGTACTTGAGTGAGACTAGTGTCAAACCAACATCCTGGTACTTGAGTGAGTGAGACTAGTGTCAAACCAACATCCTGGTACTTGAGTGAGTGAGACTAGTGTCAAACCAACATCCTGGTATTTGAGTGAGTGAGACTAATGTCAAACCAACATCCTGGTACTTGAGTGAGTGAGACTAGTGTCAAACCAACATCCTGGTACTTGAGTGAGACTAGTGTCAAACCAACATCCTGGTATTTGAGTGAGTGAGACTAGTGTCAAACCAACATCCTGGTACTTGAGTTAGTGAGACTAATGTCAAACCAACATCCTGGTACTTGAGTGAGTGAGACTAGTGTCAAACCAACATCCTGGTACTTGAGTGAGACTAGTGTCAAACCAACATCCTGGTACTTGAGTGAGTGAGACTAGTGTCAAACCAACATCCTGGTATTTGAGTGAGTGAGACTAGTGTCAAACCAACATCCTGGTACTTGAGTGAGTGAGACTAGTGTCAAACCAACATCCTGGTACTTGAGTGTGTGAGACTAGTGTCAAACCAACATCCTGGTACTTGAGTGAGACTAGTGTCAAACCAACATCCTGGTACTTGAGTGAGTGAGACTAGTGTCAAACCAACATCCTGGTACTTGAGTGAGACTAGTGTCAAAACAACATCCTGGTACTTGAGTGAGACTAGTGTCAAACCAACATCCTGGTACTTGAGTGAGACTAGTGTCAAACCAACATCCTGGTACTTGAGTGAGACTAGTGTCAAATCCACATCCTGGTACTTGAGTGAGTGAGACTAGTGTCAAACCAACATCCTGGTACTTGAGTGAGACTAGTGTCAAATCAACATCCTGGTACTTTAGTGAGACTAGTGTCAAATCAACATCCTGGTACTTGAGTGAGTGAGACTAGTGTCAAACCAACAGCCTGGTACTTGAGTGAGACTAGTGTCAAACCAACATCCTGGTACTTGAGTGAGACTAGTGTCAAACCAACATCCTGGTACTTGAGTGAGACTAGTGTCAAACCAACATCCTGGTACTTGAGTGAGACTAGTGTAAACCAACATCCTGGTACTTGAGTGAGACTAGTGTCAAACCAACATCCTGGTACTTGGGTGAGACTAGTGTCAAACCAACATCCTGGTACTTGAGTGAGTGAGACTAGTGTCAAACCAACATCCTGGTACTTGAGTGAGACTAGTGTCAAACCAACATCCTGGTATTTGAGTGAGACTAGTGTCAAACCAACATCCTGGTACTTGAGTGAGTGAGACTAGTGTCAAACCAACATCCTGGTACTTGAGTGAGACTAGTGTCAAACCAACATCCTGGTACTTGAGTGAGTGAGACTAATGTCAAACCAACATCCTGGTACTTGAGTGAGTGAGACTAGTGTCAAACCAACATCCTGGTACTTGAGTGAGTGAGACTAGTGTCAAACCAACATCCTGGTACTTGAGTGAGTGAGACTAGTGTCAAACCAACATCCTGGTACTTGAGTGAGTGAGACTAGTGTCAAACCAACATCCTGGTATTTGAGTGAGTGAGACTAATGTCAAACCAACATCCTGGTACTTGAGTGAGTGAGACTAGTGTCAAACCAACATCCTGGTACTTGAGTGAGACTAGTGTCAAACCAACATCCTGGTATTTGAGTGAGTGAGACTAGTGTCAAACCAACATCCTGGTACTTGAGTTAGTGAGACTAATGTCAAACCAACATCCTGGTACTTGAGTGAGTGAGACTAGTGTCAAACCAACATCCTGGTACTTGAGTGAGACTAGTGTCAAACCAACATCCTGGTACTTGAGTGAGTGAGACTAGTGTCAAACCAACATCCTGGTATTTGAGTGAGTGAGACTAGTGTCAAACCAACATCCTGGTACTTGAGTGAGTGAGACTAGTGTCAAACCAACATCCTGGTACTTGAGTGTGTGAGACTAGTGTCAAACCAACATCCTGGTACTTGAGTGAGACTAGTGTCAAACCAACATCCTGGTACTTGAGTGAGTGAGACTAGTGTCAAACCAACATCCTGGTACTTGAGTGAGACTAGTGTCAAACCAACATCCTGGTACTTGAGTGAGACTAGTGTCAAACCAACATCCTGGTACTTGAGTGAGACTAGTGTCAAACCAACATCCTGGTACTTGAGTGAGACTAGTGTCAAATCCACATCCTGGTACTTGAGTGAGTGAGACTAGTGTCAAACCAACATCCTGGTACTTGAGTGAGACTAGTGTCAAATCAACATCCTGGTACTTGAGTGAGTGAGACTAGTGTCAAATCAACATCCTGGTACTTGAGTGAGTGAGACTAGTGTCAAACCAACAGCCTGGTACTTGAGTGAGACTAGTGTCAAACCAACATCCTGGTACTTGAGTGAGACTAGTGTCAAACCAACATCCTGGTACTTGAGTGAGACTAGTGTCAAACCAACATCCTGGTACTTGAGTGAGACTAGTGTAAACCAACATCCTGGTACTTGAGTGAGACTAGTGTCAAACCAACATCCTGGTACTTGAGTGAGTGAGACTAGTGTCAAACCAACATCCTGGTACTTGGGTGAGACTAGTGTCAAACCAACATCCTGGTACTTGAGTGAGACTAGTGTCAAACCAACATCCTGGTACTTGAGTGAGACTAGTGTCAAACCAACATCCTGGTACTTGAGTGAGACTAGTGTCAAACCAACATCCTGGTACTTGAGTGAGTGAGACTAGTGTCAAACCAACATCCTGGTACTTGAGTGAGTGAGACTAGTGTCAAACCAACATCCTGGTACTTGAGTGAAACTAGTGTCAAACCAACATCCTGGTACTTGAGTGAGTGAGACTAGTGTCAAACCAACATCCTGGTACTTGAGTTAGTGAGACTAGTATCAAACCAACATCCTGGTACTTGAGTGAGACTAGTGTCAAACCAACATCCTGGTACTTGAGTGAGTGAGACTAGTGTCAAACCAACATCCTGGTACTTGAGTGAGTGAGACTAGTGTCAAACCAACATCCTGGTACTTGAGTGAGACTAGTGTCAACCCAACATCCTGGTACTTGAGTGAGACTAGTGTCAAACCAACATCCTGGTACTTGAGTGAGACTAGTGTCAAACCAACATCCTGGTACTTGAGTGAGTGAGACTAGTGTCAAACCAACATCCTGGTACTTGAGTGAGTGAGACTGGTGTCAACCCAACATCCTGGTACTTGAGTGAGTGAGACTAGTGTCAAACCAACATCCTGGTACTTGAGTGAGACTAGTGTCAAACCAACATCCTGGTACTTGAGTGAGACTAGTGTCAAACCAACATCCTGGTACTTGAGTGAGTGAGACTAGTGTCAAACCAACATCCTGGTACTTGAGTGAGTGAGACTAGTGTCAAACCAACATCCTGGTATTTGAGTGAGTGAGACTAGTGTCAAACCAACATCCTGGTACTTGAGTGAGTGAGACTAGTGTCAAACCAACATCCTGGTACTTGAGTGAGTGGGGCTAGTGTCAAACCAACATCCTGGTACTTGAGTGAGTGGGACTAGTGTCAAACCAACATCCTGGTACTTGAGTGAGACTAGTGTCAAACCAACATCCTGGTACTTGAGTGAGTGAGACTAGTGTCAAACAAACATCCTGGTACTTGAGTGAGTGAGACTAGTGTCAAATCAACATCCTGGGACTTGAGTGAGTGAGACTAGTGTCAAACCAACATCCTGGTACTTGAGTGAGACTAGTGTCAAACCAACATCCTGGTACTTGAGTGAGTGAGACTAGTGTCAAACCAACATCCTGGTACTTGAGTGAGTGAGACTAGTGTCAAACCAACATCCTGGTACTTGAGTGAGACTAGTGTCAAACCAACATCCTGGTACTTGAGTGAGACTAGTGTCAAACCAACATCCTGGTACTTGAGTGAGTGAGACTAGTGTCAAACCAACATCCTGGTACTTGAGTGAGACTGGTGTCAAACCAACATCCTGGTATTTGAGTGAGACTAGTGTCAACCCAACATCCTGGTACTTGAGTGAGTGAGACTAGTGTCAAACCAACACCCTGGTACTTGAGTGAGACTAGTGTCAAACCAACATCCTGGTACTTGAGTGAGACTAGTGTCAAACCAACATCCTGGTACTTGAGTGAGACTAGTGTCAAACCAACAGCCTGGTACTTGAGTGAGACTAGTGTCAAACCAACATCCTGGTACTTGAGTGAGACTAGTGTCAAACCAACATCCTGGTACTTGAGTGAGACTAGTGTCAAACCAACATCCTGGTACTTGAGTGAGTGAGACTAGTGTCAAACCAACATCCTGGTACTTGAGTGAGTGAGACTAGTGTCAAACCAACATCCTGGTACTTGAGTTAGTGAGACTAGTATCAAACCAACATCCTGGTACTTGAGTGAGACTAGTGTCAAACCAACATCCTGGTACTTGAGTGAGACTAGTGTCAAACCAACATCCTGGTACTTGAGTGAGTGAGACTAGTGTCAAACCAACATCCTGGTACTTGAGTGAGAATAGTGTCAAACCAACATCCTGGTACTTGAGTGAGACTAGTGTCAAACCAACATCCTGGTACTTGAGTGAGACTAGTGTCAAACCAACATCCTGGTACTTGAGTGAGTGAGACTAGTGTCAAACCAACATCCTGGTACTTGAGTGAGTGAGACTAGTGTCAAACCAACATCCTGGTACTTGAGTGAGACTAGTGTCAAACCAACATCCTGGTACTTGAGTGAGTGAGACTAGTATCAAACCAACATCCTGGTACTTGAGTGAGACTAGTGTCAAACCAACATCCTGGTACTTGAGTGAGACTAGTGTCAACCCAACATCCTGGTACTTGAGTGAGTGAGACTAGTGTCAAACCAACATCCTGGTACTTGAGTGAGACTAGTGTCAAACCAACATCCTGGTACTTGAGTGAGTGAGACTAGTGTCAAACCAACATCCTGGTACTTGAGTGAGACTAGTGTCAAACCAACATCCTGGTACTTGAGTGAGTGAGACTAGTGTCAAACCAACATCCTGGTACTTGAGTGAGTGAGACTAGTGTCAAACCAACATCCTGGTATTTGAGTGAGTGAGACTAGTGTCAAACCAACATCCTGGTACTTGAGTTAGTGAGACTAGTGTCAAACCAACATCCTGGTACTTGAGTGTGTGAGACTAGTGTCACACCAACATCCTGGTTCTTGAGTGTGTGAGACTAGTGTCAAACCAACATCCTGGTACTTGAGTGAGACTAGTGTCAAACCAACATCCTGGTACTTGAGTGAGTGAGACTAGTGTCAAACCAACACCCTTGTACTTGAGTGAGACTAGTGTCAAACCAACATCCTGGTACTTGAGTGAGTGAGACTAGTGTCAAACCAACATCCTGGTACTTGAGTGAGTGAGACTAGTGTCAAACCAACACCCTTGTACTTGAGTGAGACTAGTGTCAAACCAACATCCTGGTACTTGAGTGAGACTAGTGTCAAACAAACATCCTGGTACTTGAGTGAGACTAGTGTCAAACCAACATCCTGGTACTTAAGTGAGACTAGTGTCAAACCAACATCCTGGTACTTGAGTGAGACTAGTGTCAAACCAACATCCTGGTACTTGAGTGAGACTAGTGTCAAACCAACATCCTGGTACTTGAGTGAGACTAGTGTCAAACCAACATCCTGGTACTTGAGTGAGTGAGACTAGTGTCAAACCAACATCCTGGTACTTGAGTGAGACTAGTGTCAAACCAACATCCTGGTATTTGAGTGAGACTAGTGTCAAACCAACATCCTGGTACTTGAGTGAGACTAGTGTCAAACCAACATCCTGGTACTTGAGTGAGACTAGTGTCAAACCAACATCCTGGTACTTGAGTGAGTGAGACTAGTGTCAAACCAACATCCTGGTACTTGAGTGAGTGAGACTAGTGTCAAACCAACATCCTGGTATTTGAGTGAGTGAGACTAGTGTCAAACCAACATCCTGGTACTTGAGTTAGTGAGACTAGTGTCAAACCAACATCCTGGTATTTGAGTGTGTGAGACTAGTGTCACACCAACATCCTGGTTCTTGAGTGTGTGAGACTAGTGTCAAACCAACATCCTGGTACTTGAGTGAGACTAGTGTCAAACCAACATCCTGGTACTTGAGTGAGACTAGTGTCAAACCAACACCCTTGTACTTGAGTGAGACTAGTGTCAAACCAACATCCTGGTACTTGAGTGAGACTAGTGTCAAACCAACATCCTGGTACTTGAGTGAGTGAGACTAGTGTCAAACCAACACCCTTGTACTTGAGTGAGACTAGTGTCAAACCAACATCCTGGTACTTGAGTGAGACTAGTGTCAAACAAACATCCTGGTACTTGAGTGAGACTAGTGTCAAACCAACATCCTGGTACTTAAGTGAGACTAGTGTCAAACCAACATCCTGGTACTTGAGTGAGACTAGTGTCAAACCAACATCCTGGTACTTGAGTGAGACTAGTGTCAAACCAACATCCTGGTACTTGAGTGAGACTAGTGTCAAACCAACATCCTGGTACTTGAGTGAGTGAGACTAGTGTCAAACCAACATCCTGGTACTTGAGTGAGACTAGTGTCAAACCAACATCCTGGTATTTGAGTGAGACTAGTGTCAAACCAACATCCTGGTACTTGAGTGAGACTAGTGTCAAACCAACATCCTGGTACTTGAGTGAGACTAGTGTCAAACCAACATCCTGGTACTTGAGTGAGTGAGACTAGTGTCAAACCAACATCCTGGTACTTGAGTTAGACTAGTGTCAAACCAACATCCTGGTATTTGAGTGAGACTAGTGTCAAACCAACATCCTGGTACTTGAGTGAGTGAGACTAGTGTCAAACCAACATCCTGGTACTTGAGTGAGACTAGTGTCAAACCAACATCCTGGTACTTGAGTGAGTGAGACTAGTGTCAAACCAACATCCTGGTACTTGAGTGAGTGAGACTAGTGTCATTCCAACATCCTGGTATTTGAGTGAGTGAGACTAATGTCAAACCAACATCCTGGTACTTGAGTGAGTGAGACTAGTGTCAAACCAACATCCTGGTACTTGAGTGAGACTAGTGTCAAACCAACATCCTGGTATTTGAGTGATTGAGACTAGTGTCAAACCAACATCCTGGTACTTGAGTTAGTGAGACTAATGTCAAACCAACATCCTGGTACTTGAGTGAGTGAGACTAGTGTCAAACCAACATCCTGGTACTTGAGTGAGTGAGACTAGTGTCAAACCAACATCCTGGTATTTGAGTGAGTGAGACTAGTGTCAAACCAACATCCTGGTACTTGAGTTAGTGAGACTAGTGTCAAACCAACATCCTGGTACTTGAGTGAGTGAGACTGGTGTCAAACCAACATCCTGGTACTTGAGTGAGACTAGTGTCAAACCAACATCCTGGCACTCGAGTGAGACTAGTGTCAAACCAACATCCTGGTACTTAAGTGAGACTAGTGTCAAACCAACATCCTGGCACTCGAGTGAGACTAGTGTCAAACCAACATCCTGGTACTTAAGTGAGACTAGTGTCAAACCATGTGTGTAATGAATACTCAGGGAGAAAAAAAAAGGTGTAGATTCACACGCAGAGCACAGCAGATGTGTATTAAGCCTTCGCAGAAGGCAGGAATCGTGGTCACAGGCAGACAATGGTCAAACACAGGTAGGCAGTCAAAAATAAAAACGATACCTCAAAACCAAAGAAAGAACTAAATAGGGAGCTGATGAGAAAATAACACAGGTGAAATCAATGAACAAAAATGAAAGAAACAGGGCTACGTTCCAGAACACAAAGAAACAGGTCTACGTTCCAGAACACAAAGAAACAGGTCTACGTTCCAGAACACAAAGAAACAGGGCTACGTTCCAGAAAACAAAGAAACAGGGCTACGCTCCAGAACACAAAAAAACAGGGCTGCGTTCCAGAACACAAAGAAACAGGGCTGTGTTCCAGAACACAAAGAAACAGGGCTGTGTTCCAGAACACAAAGAAACAGGGCTACGTTCCAGAACACAAAGAAACAGGGCTACGTTCCAGAACACAAAGAAACAGGGCTACGTTCCAGAACACAAAGAAACAGGGCTACGTTCCAGAACACAAAGAAACAGGGCTACGTTCCAGAACACAAAGAAACAGGGCTACAGAGACACATGGAAGGACGAGGATATTTTATACTGACGCGGTAACTGGAAGTGGTACGTGACAGGGTTGATGCAATGGGTTATCTTGGGTTATCTTGAAGGGACCAATGAAGTGAGGACAGAACTTTTTTCAGGGGAGCCGGATGTCTCTGGTAGAGAGCCACACACGCTGTCTGGGGTGAAAGAGTGGCGAAGGTCAGCGGAGTCTGTCTGTAAAGCATTTCTGGGTATCAGAGGCTTCCTGCAGATGCCAGTGAGCGGTCTCCCATACCCACTCACTACGCCGAAACCAGTCGCCGACTGCTGGGACAGTACCAGGCTCCGCCCCACAGAGAAACATGGGGGGGGTTGGTAACCAAGGACACACTGAAACGGAGTAAGGCGGAGGGATGAGTGAGTTCTGAGCGTATTCGGCTCAGGCCATATACCGACTCCAGTCGTGTGGAGAGGCAGAACATGGTTGGCGGAGGTACTTCCCTATTTCTTGGTTCAGAGGTTCCGTCTGCCCGTTGGTCTGGGGGTGGTACCCGGAGGAGAGGCTGAAGGCGACCCCCAGTCGGTCACAGAAGGCTCGCCACACCCAGGAGACAAACTGGGGCTCGCGGTCAGAGACGATGTCCTCCGGAATCCCATACAGACGGAACACCTGCTGGAACATACACTCCGCCAATTCCATGGCGTTAGGTAGATGAGGAAGAGAACCCAGACGACACATTTATGAAAAACGGTCTACTATGACAAGGATGTTGGTGTTACCAGAGGATTCAGGAAGGTCTGTGATGAAGTCAACAGCTATGTGGGACCAGGGTCTGTGAGGGATTGGCAAAGGTTGAAGCTTCCCGGAAGGGAGATGAAGGATTTTGGTATGAGGGCACACTGGACAGGAGAGTACATAATCCCTAACGTCGGATGCCAGTGAGGACCACCAGAACATCCGGGCTAGAAGTTCGGTGGTTCGTGTAATGCCCGGATGTCCTGACCCCAAGGACGTGTGACACCATTGTCTAACAGCTGCTGGTACGTAACTCTTTCCAGCTGGTGTCTCAGGAGGAGCCAGGTCTGAGGTCAGTGCTTCTTGTACGGCAGAGTGAACCTCCCAATGTACCGGTCCCATAATGCAAGAGGAAGGAAGAATGGGTGTAGGGTCTGAGTTACTGGTCGGAAGGTCAAACTGGCGGGAGACAGCGTCACTAACTTTTCTTTCCAGGGATGTAAGTAACATGGAAATGGAAGCGTGTGAAGAAAGCCCAGTGGGCTTGTCTGGAGTTGAACCTTTTGGCCCCTCTGATATATTCCAGATTACGATGATCTGTTAGGACGAGAAAAGGGGATGTTTGCGCCCTCCAACCAGTGGCGCCACTCCGATGGCCATGTTGATGGCGAGGAGTTCTGTTCCCCACATCGTAATTCCTCTCAGCGGGGGATAACTTCCTGGAGAAGAAGACACAGGGATGTGATTTGGGAGGTGTTCCCACCCGCTGAGAGAGTATGGCTCCTACTTCAGAGACCTCCAGGGGGAAAGGAAGGGTCTGATCCTGTTGGTGAAGGACAGGAGCTGAGGTGAAGAAGGGTCTGATCCTGTTGGCGAAGGACAGGAGCTGAGGTGAAGAAGGGTCTGATCCTGTTGGCGAAGGACAGGAGCTGAGGTGAAGAAGGGTCTGATCCTGTTGGCGAAGGACAGGAGCTGAGGTGAAGAAGGGTCTGATCCTGTTGGCGAAGGACAGGAGCTGAGGTGAAGAAGGGTCTGATCCTGTTGGCGAAGGACAGGAGCTGAGGTGAAGAAGGGTCTGATCCTGTTGGTGAAGGACAGGAGCTGAGGTGAAGAAGGGTCTGATCCTGTTGGTGAAGGACAGGAGCTGAGGTGAAGAAGGGTCTGATCCTGTTGGCGAAGGACAGGAGCTGAGGTGAAGAAGGGTCTGATCTGGTTGGCGAAGGACAGGAGCTGAGGTGAAGAGGCATTTCAAGTTGTTGAACGCAGTCAAGGTGGCATCAGTCCATTGAAGGGTCCGGGTCTTTTGGCTGGTAACGGCAATGAGGGGAGCGGCCGTAGAACTGAAGTTCCGAATGAACCGGTGATAGAAGTTGAAGAACCCAATGAAACATTGGAGTTCCTTACCGTTGGTGGGTTTGGGCCAGTTACTGACGGTGGTGACTTTGTTCTCATCCATGCTGACCCCTCCAGGTGTCAGTACGAAGCCGAGGAAGTTTACATGGAAGGGACTCTTCACATAAAGGTTATGGTCAAGGAGCCATTGAAGAACCTTTTTCACATGCTGTATGTGTTCCTTCAGGGAGTAAATCAGGATGTCATCAATGTAGACGATGAGAAAGCGGTTGGTCATATCCTGGAAAACCTTGTTCATAAAGGATCGGAATGCCCTACGGCGTTCGTAAGGCATGACCAGGTATTCGTAGTGTCATCGAAGCGGTGATAAAGGCCAGCTTCCATTCGCCGCCTTCACGTATACGGACAAGGTTATATGCACTTGGCAGGTCGAGTTTAGTATAGATGTCGGCGAGGTCCACTTGTTCAAGGGTCGCTGGATCAGAGGAAGAGTGAAACGGTTCTTGACCATGACGTCATTCAGGGAACGATGATCAATACAAGGACGGGGACCACCGTCCTTTTTTCCAAAGAAGAAGAAGCTGGACGCAGCCGGGGAAGAAGGACGAATGAAACTGAGTGATTCATCAATGTAGTTCTCCATTGCCTCATTTTCCAGGATAGATAGGGGGTAAACATGGCCCTTCGGTGTGGACGTAAACATGGCCCTTCGGTGTGGACACTCCAGGGAGTAAGTCAACAGCACAGTGTCCTGGGAGATGTGGTGGCAGAGTGGAGGCCTTGGTTTTGCTGAAGACATTGCTGTACTGGGCGTATTCAGATGGTATGGTGGGCGGCACTGCCCAGACAGAGTCCTCAATGGTGGTGGCTTTGCAGGGTAGGCTGAGACAATTGGAGAAGCAGGTAGAAGAACAGGATAGCAGTTCACCTTGTCTCCACGAGATGGCAGGGTCGTGACGACAAAGCCAGGGGTGTCCGAGGATGAGGGGGATGAGAGTTCCATGAGTTGAATGCTTCCGGTGTGGAAGACTCCAATCTGGAGGGTGACGCTCTGTGTCAGGTGCCGTGATGAAGCCCGTGCCCATTGGCTGCCCGTCCAGGGTGTTAATCCTAAAGGGAAGGGTGACAGGTGTTAGATCAATGTCAAGCTCTTGTACTAGCTGGTGATATATAACATTACCTGCTGCTCCCGTATCTATCAAGCATTCTAGGTACTTGGTACTTCACGGTCATCAATACTGGGACGGAGAATTGCTTCTGGGAGATATTTAGAAATAAGGACACGCCTACCTGCATGGCAGCGGGGGGATCCTTCTCATCTCTCCGTGGCGGGCGAACAGGGCAATGGCTGAATAGATGATATTTCCCTCCACAGTATACGCAGAGCCTTTCTTGGATACGCTTTCGACGTTCGATACACGGGAGAGGAGCATGTCCCAACTGCATGTGCTCTGGAAGACTGACAGGATGACGGAATCATGGAAAGAGAAGGTTTCGGGTTCCTGGGTGGTTCTTCGGCGGTCGTCGATGGAGATAAGAATGTATTGATTTAAATCCTGAAGGTCACCTCTACAGGCCCGCTCCGCCTGAAGTTCCCTGTTGAGCCCTCTTCAGTAGACGGTAAGTAAAGCAGCCTCATTCCATCCAATCCCTGCAGCCACGGTGCGGAACTCGAAGGCATACTCGGCAGCTGAAGTTGAAGTTCTATGAGGAGGTCTCCTATAGGACGACCGGAGGGAGAGTGATCAAATACCTTTTTGAAGAGGGTGTGGAAACAGGTCTCGGATCCGAGTTCTGTGCTGTTGGCAGTCCATCTGGCGGTGGCCCAATCCAGGGTTTTGCCTGTGAGTAGAGACACAACAAAATCCACCCTGCTCTTATCGGTGGCGAAGTTAGTGGGGTGGTGCTCAATGTATTTGCTGCATTGCATCAGAAATCCCTGACATTTCCAAGGTGAACCGTCATATTTTCCAGGCATGGATATGAATGACGGAGGGCTATGGGTTACGATACCTGGCATCGGAGGAGTAGGGGTAGGCTGGCGGAGAAGATGGCAGATTCCCTCCATGAGCTCCTCTTGCTGGGTGTGGCGCCGTTGTAGCTCCGCTGAATCATTACGTTTTTAGGTGAGGTGTTCTGTAATGAATACTCAGGGAGAAAAAGGTGTAGATTCACACGCAGACCGCAGCAGATGTTAATTAAGCCTTCGCAGAAGGCAGGCGTCATGGTCACAGGCAATGGTCAAACACAGGTAGGCAGTCAAAAACAATTCCTTACAACCATACAAACAGCAAGAACTGAACTAAATAGGGAGCTGATGAGACCAGGTGAGAAACGAACAGAGGTGAAATCAATTAACAAAAATTAAAGACAGGGCTACGTTCCAGAACACAAAGAAACAGGGCTACGTTCCAGAACACAAAAGAACAGGGCTACGTTCCAGAACACAAAGAAACAGGGCTATGTTCCAGAACACAAAGAAACAGGGCTACGTTCCAGAACACAAAGAAACAGGGCTACGTTCCAGATCACAAAGGTAAAGGGCTACGTTCCAGAACACAAAGAAACAGGGCTATGTTCCAGAACACAAAGAAACAGGGCTACGTTCCAAAACACAAAGAAACAGGGCTACGTTCCAGATCACAAAGAAAAAGGGCTGCGTTCCAGAACACAAAGAAACAGGGCTACGTTCCAGATCACAAAGAAAAAGGGCTACGTTCCAGAACACAAAGAAACAGGGCTGCGTTCCAGAACACAAAGAAACAGGGCTGTGTTCCAGAACACAAAGAAACAGGGCTACGTTCCAGAACACAAAGAAACAGGGCTACATTCCAGAACACAAAGAAACAGGGCTACATTCCAGAACACAAAGAAACAGGGCTACCTTCCAGAACACAAAGAAACAGGGCTACGTTCCAGAACACAAAGAAACAGGGCTACGTTCCAGAACACAAAGGAACAAGGCTACGTTCCAGAACACAAAGAAACAGGGCTACATTCCAGAACACAAAGAAACAGGACTACGTTCCAGAACACAAAGAAACAGGGCTACGTTCCAGAACACAAAGAAACAGGGCTACGTTCCAGAACACAAAGAAACAGGGCTACGTTCCAGAACACAAAGAAAAAGGGCTACGTTCCAGAACAACAAAGAAACAGGGCTACGTTCCAGAACAACAAAGAAACAGGGCTATATTCCAGAACAACAAAGAAACAGGGCTATAGAGATTATTAACTGTTATAGTAGTATTGTTGTTGTCATAGAGATTATTAACTGTTATAGTAGTATTGCTGTTGTCATAGTGATTATTAACTATTATAGTAGTATTGCTGTTGTCATGGTGATTATTAACTGTTATAGTAGTAGTGTTGTTGGCATAGTGAGTATTAACCGTTATCGTAGTATTGTTGTTGTCATAGAGAGTATTAACTGTTATAGTAGTATTGTTGTTGTCATAGTGATTATTAACTGTTATAGTAGTATTGTTGTTGTCATAGAGATTATTAACTGTTATTGTAGTATTGTTGTTGTCATAGAGAGTATTAACTGTTATAGTAGTATTGTTGTTGTCATAGTGATTATTAACTGTTATAGTAGTATTGTTGTTGTCATAGAGATTATTAACTGTTATAGTAGTATTGCTGTTGTCATAGAGATTATTAACTGTTATAATAGTATTGTTGTTGTCATAGTGATTATTAACTGTTATAGTAGTATTGTTGTTGTCATAGTGATTATTAACTGTTATAGTAGTATTGTTGTTGTCATAGAGAGTATTAACTGTTATAGTAGTATTGTTGTTGTCATAGTGATTATTAACTGGTATAGTAGTATTGTTGTTGTCATAGTGATTATTAACTGTTATAGTAGTATT